>NC_041393.1:548956564-549074595 GCF_002162155.2 Triticum dicoccoides | reverse complement strand
AACAATGACCTCCGCGAGCCGAGCCACCTCCAATCGCCGGCTGCACTTCTTCATCTTCACTAGTGGTGGGGTGGGGTGCGCCCCTTTCACTTTCCTATTTGCAATATATGTACTTGCATAATTGACAATTTTCTTACCCCATTAATAATATTACATGGATGGTAGCATATATCTGCATCCTCGTCACTGTATCAACAGATTAATTACAAATACGAGTGCACAACATTCAATGGTCGATTAACTTTGTTCTTCAGAACCCATAACTGAATCGCAATCATCTAAACATGGAGACTTGCAGTCTGACAGCCCTCTTGGCTTTGTCTCTGCATGTCCACGGCAGTAAAGTAGAGCTTCGAAAGCTTCTTGTGCGACTTCGCGTAGTCCCTGAAGAACGCGTCCTGCCAACGTATCCAACAAGCTAATGAAGATGAATTCAACTCTTCTTTACCTTTGCGTATAATTCAACTAAGGGATGGAAAGCTCGATCCTCCAACCTTGTCTGTAAGCAGCTTCATGAGTCCGTTGGAGTCCCCTTTCAGAAGCTCATTGCAGCATATACAAAAGATGAAGTCCAGTGATGTACAACTTCATAATGTTGCACTGACAACATTACAGCTATATATAATCTTTAGCCAATGTGTTGCAATCTACAACCGCGGAGATTTAAGCTTACATGAAGTAGGAGTTATCAAACTTCAGAGGATCTTTTGTCCAAGTGTAGTCGAATCCCGAGCTATCCGGAGGAGCTTTTCTCCTAAAACTGTACAATGCAGATCAAGGGTTTAACTTATGATTGAGGAACAATGATCTGAATACGACAATAAGGCGTTGTGGCATTACCCGAGTATGTCCACCCAAGAGTGCTTCTATGTCCTTGTTGGTTAAGTCCATTCAGTAGATGAAATCCCTAAGGTGTGAAGCACCTGGTCAGATGATAACATATGCACTGAATTATTATTTACTTCTCAAGAACTGAACTTTCATTAGCTGAAAACAGGAAAAAAAAATGTGCATGAACTGAAAAAGCATTACCTCACGTTCCAGCTCAAGCCAAATGTTCTTCTCTACGCTCCTTTTCTCCATCATGCGATAGGCTGTACTGCTGCAATCTATCTCCTCTCCAGAATTTTCAAATCTGCTAGGAACAAGTTCTAAACAAAATATTCAGAGAAAAAGACAGTTAGACAGGAACATAGCACCGTCCTGTCTAGTTTCTACAGACTCTAGTTTTAACAAACAAGCTGAGTAAATTATAAAATTGCTATCTTTGCACGGAAAACTACATCTACTTCATGAAACAAAAAGGGACCATTACAATTATGTTGTACATACTACTACACAGCAGCGAACAAATTCGACAGAGCAATTCATCCAACCCCAACACAGCCCTAGCACCCCCTCCATCTATTAGTTCCAGGAAACCTGAAAAGTAAAAGAAAAAAAATATCTGGGGCATTTGACTCAACATGGAAAAGAAATACTCATACGGAAAAGAAAACAACAAAAATGAGTAAACACAAGTCCTATTACGGTCCATCTATCTCACCTCAAAAAGTGAAAAGGAAAGTGAATTATCATCTGGACAACAAATTTAGTTTATAGCACAAAATTACATCATTATCATTTGTTTGGAAAAAGAAATAGCAAGATCGAGTTTTAGATTTTTATCAATTGTTACTAATTTCATTAAAAAGAAAGCAGTAGTCGCCATTTCTAGCCGCAACTAACTGGATCATGAGTCCTGACAATGTGAATGGATGACTAATAGTGGATGATTAACAAAGAAGCATTATATAAGAGAATAGTGTCCAGGGATACATAAGCTGAACGATAGATTCATACTCATTCACCACATGTAACGTAACTAAACATAACCGGATCACCTGTCGATTCCATACCATCCTTCTTGCCTAAAAAAATTATTTCCTAGGTCAGGGTACATACAGTAACTTGAATAACAGATCGAAAGCTAACCACAATTTGTAGCAGTATAGACCATGTGTTGCTGTGTACATAGTACTTGTGCGAACAGACATGATTCGAGAAATAAAAGAGAACATAGTTAATTATTCCATCAAATAACAACTTCTTTCTTTTGATTACTTTGGAGAAACGGATCTACCAGACTACCAGCATCTAGTTAATTAGTATGTTGTTGATTGTTCCTTCCTAAGTAAGAACTGAATCTGTATTTTTTCTAGCATGGGGTCTTCTAGCTCTTCGTGTGATCTTACGATCTCTTTAGGGAGAGTGGTGTTGATCTTCTTCTTGTCGAACATGCATGTCATCGCATTTTTTGTTGTGGATCAAGTTAACTGTGTGCTAATCTGTCGGCAAAACAAACCATGCGTTTAGTAAACTCACTTTGTTCTTATTACGAGATTATATTCAAGCTCATTATTCAGACAGGTCGATGCTGAATTGCTGATAACAATATGCATGTACACGCGTGTCAGCTGCTAGCTTGTATTAATTAATTCAGCAGACATTCGTGCATGAGCAGATTTATATGAGCGAGCATAAGTTCATAACTTACAGTTTTGTAGTGAATCTATGAAACATTATGTGACTATGAACACCTCACTTTTTAGTAGAAGCTAGCGCTTGTTACTGTAAATCTGGTGCAGTTGACTCCAAGTCTCCAACAGATAAGATCTTATTAACTAAACTTGTTCAATCATTCACATGATATATGCATGGCATGCATAAAAAATGCACAAAACAAAATTAGTTTCCAAGGTATAATATGATATATGCATGGCAGGTATGTTCGTCAACAATTAGTCCCTTCTTTGCATGAATTAGTACGTATAGTATAACTGAATTAAGTAGATGCACACTGGTTAACTGAATTATCTAATTAAATACATGTTCAATTATCAATGATGTAGCTTGAGGGATCTCAGAGTGAGGAGTACCAGAACGCCATGTCAGGCTGCACCTATCAGGTGTAGCTCTTCCGGGACATACAGCTTCATCAACATCTGGCGGCTACGATGAGCTCCTCGTTTTACTTCGTCGCTGGACCGTCTGGTTTACAGTTACCTGTCATGTTTACTGTTTAGTTGTTGTTGAGCTGGCGGGTAAAAGTACACCTATAACTAAGCCGGGTTGTGGCTGGAGTTGACCATTGAGAATTCCCCATTCTAGCCTAATGGCATGAACCTATATACGAACACTGCTCCTCCTACAGATCATATACTCCAGATCCAGCAATTGCCATGATTCCCCCTTACAATTCGTGAGATCCACAGTTGTAAATCGCGTAGGACCTGACACGCCACCAGCAAGGAGGAAAGGGCAAGAGGATCAAAAGGGGACCAGAGGATCAAAAGGGGACCTGACACGCCAACAGTGACGACGGGGTTTTCCAAGGCATCCACCACCGCCGGGTCGTCCCATAGCACGCCACCCTTCCCCATCTCCTCTTTCGCTGTTCTCATACTTCCTCATCCGATGCCTTCCCACGAACAAGAGGACGAAAAACGAAAGGCGCCTCCGCTCCAGCAATACCCGCCTCCGCCACAAGCCGAGCTAGAGGTGTGCACGCATGAAAGAAGAAATCAGGTGGTTCAGGAGCTCACCAAAATCCGGGCAAAATCTACAGGATGGACCGGGAAAAAGAAAGAACAGATGGATTCGATCTCACCCTCTCTTGTCGCTTGCGTCGGCGGCGTCCAAGGAATCAGGACGACGGTGACGGCACCGTGGACTGTTCCGCAGTGGGAGAGGAGTTTACCCTGCCGCGCTGCCCTCCTCTAGCCACCTCAAACACTGCGACGCCACGCCGCCCAATCAACCCGCCTCTCCTCCTCGCCACCACCCCGCTCTCCTATCCGCAACTAAAGCTGAGAATGGTTACTATAACTCAACCATAACTAAACCATACCTGTATGTGTATCCCTCTAAACCAAACTTAAACCATAACCATTTAATATTGTTTTCAGCCCAACCAAACCCAAACCCAATATGTTTTTCACCCAAACCGGTTTAAAACTAGTACATAACCATGGGTTTAAACCCAATACAAAACCGTTTTCAACTTCAGTTGAACAGTGGAACAATACAACTTCAGTTGAACAGTGAAACAATACAACTTCAGTTGAACAGCGAAACAATACAACTTCAGTTGAACAGTGAGACAATACAGAAGACACTTTGCAGTCTGCACACAGCAGGACACTCTATCAGATCTTAACTTTTTCAGAATTGAGAAGCATAATGGTATGTTCATGTTGAATATAAGATGATCTCAAAACTTAAATCGACACTAAATCTACCTGCTGCTGCATCATTTTTTTTGACACCCCAGCCCAACCGTTTGTAGCTTACAAGAAGAAGAAGAATCACTGGCTACAAAACTAGTAAAGTGCCTGAATGTTCATGTTCAAAAATAATACAGCTTCAGACTTGGCACAGAACAGTACTGAATCTACACTAAAAAGACAGAATTAAAAGAGTTGGACTTTAGCTCATCGGAGCAGCGCGGAAGCCGCCGCCTCGTGGTCGCGGAGGGGCGGACACGAGCAGCTCTGGCGGGTGGCGGCGGTGACTGCAGGAACGGCGCTCTGCGTCGGTGAGCCACGGCCGGCAGCGACAAGTACAGGGCTGGGTGGGCGCGACCACGCCTGAGTCCCTGACTGGCAGAGGAGCAGCTGGCAAGTTTCTGCCCGCGAGGACGACGTAGAGGAGCAGCCGGCCGTGAGGACGAAGCAGAGGAGCAGCCGGCGGCGCCGATCGAGGGAGAGGAGCAGCCGCCGCGGATGCGGGGAGCCCTGCTCACGAAGGGGATGGGAGGGTCGCGGGCCTACCCGCCGGCCATCTCGCGGGCGACGGCCGCGTCTGGGAGCGCCGGCTCAGGCGACGGCCGCGTCGGGGAGCGGCGCTGCGGCGGCGGCGTGCTGCGACCTAGCTCGGAGTGCGGGAGCCGGGAACAAGACGGAGATGGAGGTGGGGCTCTACTGGGCTTACTCCGGGCCGAGAACCGGTTCAGACCTATAGTTTGCACCCATATTAGACCAAACTTTTTAAACCCATAACCAACTATACCTGACTTGGTTTTTCTGTGGACCCAAACTAAACTAAACTAAGAAAAAACTCAGTCCAAAGAAACCTGAACTGATCGAAACCTAAATAAAAACCAAACCATTTTATCCGGTTTTTTCAAAACCGTTCTCAGATTTATCCGCAACGTGCAGGACAGCAATGTAGATTTTCCAGAGAAAGAGGCGGCGGAGGATCAGCATGGGACGGCCGTCCCGCCAGCGCGCATCTCATCCGAAGTGTCTCACGGCGAACCCCACTCAAGGCGATGTGGATTTTGTAGAGAAAGGGGCGGCGGCTGTCGAAAAGCAGGGGAGAAGAACATGGTCGCGTGGGCAGAGAGAGAGGTCGGTGCGGGTTTGAAGCCTTCGTGGGGAAGGAAAATAAAGAAGAAAAGGGGAGAAACCGGGGGAGGTGATATCTGCGGGAGATTTGTTCCAGCGCCCAATCGGCAACACGAGAGAAAACACTGTACATCCGTTGGCTTCTATTGAATCTGACGTGGCATGCTCGAGATAGCGCCCTTGATGCGCAGCTGAATGTGTTTAATTGTGGCCCAGAGCGCCAGAGCCACCATGGGACACCAACGCCTCCTCCACCGCCGTCGCGACAACGTAGTCCAGGCGAAAGAGTGCCGGAGCGTATCAACGGCAATGGACGGCAGCCTCCCGTGGAACAGAACAGCAAATCTCCCGATGGCTTCCTCTGTAATGCGCTCGCCCTCATTGATGATCCCCAGGCGACGGCAGAGCAACTTCTCTGCAAGCTTGGCCATTGGCATGGCGCCGACCTTGTTCTTGAGACGGATACTGGAGCGGTCAGGGAGAAGCCCTTCCTATCACGAGACTGTGAGGCCCGCCATGGTCTTTGTGCGGCCAGTTGGAGGGCGAGGTGGAGAGGAGCATGGTGACGACAGGAGCGATGGGCGCATCGCCGCGAACAGAGGAGGGGCCGCAGAGCCACCTCCAGAGGCCTCCAGCTGGGCGACCAGAGGCGAGTGGTGGAGCGGCGTCATTTGTCCGTCAGGCAGGGCCACCCGGTTCAGAAGCAGATGTAGCATCAGGTTCAGTAGGTGTAGGCGTGTAGCGGGCTCTGAAGCAGGCGAGGCGGGAACAGTTGGTGCAGCGGGGCTCCACTTAGGGCGTGTTTGGTTCGCTGCGTTGCATCTGACTCGCATCCGCCGTGCAAATTTTAGGTTGTTTGGTAAGCTGCATGGGCCCTTCAGCCTGGCTCAGTGGATGCAAAAAGAGGCCTCCCAGCCAGGCTGAGGGAAACGCAGGATTCCAGCGTATCGCGCGTGCAGGCTCGCTCGCTCCTTTCCTTTCGTCTTCCTTTCTTCTCTTCCCCAAGCGCCGCACGCATCTTCTCCCCGAATCCTTGACCCCATCGACTCTCGACCAAGCGCCGCAGCCGCCTTTGCCTAGCGCCACCATCTCCGGTCGCGCCCGCAGATCTAGCTCACCCCGCCGCCGGCGTCCCTCCTCCACGCGCCTCCACACCACCCTGCCGGCTCTCCTTTGACCCGCGCTCAACGCCCTCCTGCGCTCGGACGCCGGCCATGGATGCCACCGCTGCTGCCGCCCTCGACCAACCGCAGCTGCCGCCCTCGACCAACCGCAGCTGCCGCACGCCCGATCCTGTACTCCTCGTGCCGCCGGGATCAAAGATCTCACCGTCTGAAGCCGTCGAGGCACGGATCCCTTCACCCTGCGCTGCTGCGTGCTCCCCATTCGGATCAATTTCAGGGAGATTCTGAAGAACCTGCACCTGGTGCAGCCATATGATATAAGTTTACCAAACATCCATCTTGGCGCTATTTTGCATCAGCCCAACCAGGCCATACTCAGCCAGGATCCCCATGCAATGCAGCCGAAAGCCACCCAACCAACCAAACACGCCCTTAGGAGCGCTGAAGAGCCGAGCGCGTCGAGGAGGACGTCCACGCTCCACCCCTGGTTGTATCGAGCCGGTGCACCGAAAGGGGAGGGCGGTGGGGAACACGCCGGGCCGCGCCCCGACGCGGGAATGACGGAGTCGCCCGGAGAAGCTGCACGAGACGCGTGTCGATGGAGCGGTGACCCGGCATCTCCCTTCTCCTGTCGCGGCGGTCGTCTCCACGGCACCTGTCGCCGCGTCGACCGTCCGAGCTGCGCTCGTCACGACGCCGATCCTCACACCTGGAATCACCAGCTGGAGCGCGCGACTCCTGAAGAACCTGGACGCCCAGCTGCGCCAGTCGTGATAATTGTCATCGTCGTCGTGGCGTCTGTCGTGGTCATCGTCGTCGCGGAGGCCGAGACTATGGTCACGGGCAGACGGCCTTGCAATCTCCCTCCGCTCGGACTCACCATCTATACGCCCAGCCGATAGCGGAAGGACTTGGTGGCCCACGGCCGGCGTGGCACCACCCCTACGGCGTCCGGGGAGTAGTCCTCCTAGAGCTCGAGGTAGATGAGCACCCTGCCCGCCAGCCCCGTGCGCTCCATCACACTAGACGATGGGTGCGAGCCGCTGACCTGCTGCGGAGCGGCTTGTCGATGATGGACAACCAATTGACTTGACCCGCGGGATGAGGGCAGGGCCGGAGCCGAGCGTGGTGGCGTCCTCCTTTTGTGTCGTCGCCGCGTCGAAGTAGTGTAGCTCGCGGTTGTCGCCAATAAGGTCCTCGTCGCGAACCAATTTTTGGTTGAATGGTTATGTTGAAAATAAAAGCAAATTACTACGAGTTTTAATCCAAATAAACAGAAGATACGTCATGACAGTACTAGCAGAGATTAAACTAATCATGCGAATTAGCATAGTAGATGAACATATCACATCTAGGGCACATACTACAAACATGAATTCTACCACGATCTCGAACAAAAAGGATAGAATCACATAGTGCAGCGGGAGCAGCACCGCCGTGTTGATGTTGTCGCCCATATCATTGAGGATGAGGTTGCCGAGGTCGGGGAAGAAGTTGTCACTGCCAACAGTCGCGCGAGTGCGCTCCCCCAAAACCTGATCGCCTCTCTCCCGTACAAGATCACGAGTGGCGGGATTACGGAGGCTTGTTGTCCCTTCTCGCGGTGCACGCCGGAAGGAGGGATGGAGAAGACTTGCGTGGCGGTGCAATGATCTGGAACGATGGTGCGAAACCATACGAAGTGGCGGCGGCTAGGATAAACGTATGCCTTACTATATAGTGCGGGCCGGGTAGGTCACGGGAATAAACCCCACGTCCGAGTCGTCGGCTTCTTCTACATCAAACATACAACTACTCATTGTCGCTCTTGAACTGCTCCTAGAACTCATCCTTGTTGGGGTCATAGCACTCATTAAACTCGTCGTCCTCCTCCTCTTCCTCCAAGTCAACCCAGCTTGACGAGTCAGACTCGATGGGGATCACCGTAGAGGGGCCAGCCTCACGCTTCGAAAAGAACTCACGCTCGTCTTGGACATACTCCGGATGCTCCTGCACAAACCTCACCATCGTCGCATTGTCACTATCACTGGGAGCAATGTGAATCATCGGCTTCTTCTTCTTCTCCTCCACCACCACCTCCTCCTCCTTCTTCTTGTCCATCCGCGGAATCTTAATATTCTTCGTCTCCATGAACTCCACATCCACTCGGGTTTCAATCTCCGGGAAGTTCATCCCGTGCCTCGGCCGACTGAAATGCCACGCAACGATGTCGTACGCACGCGTGGCCTCGTCGATGGAGTCGAACATGCCGGTACAGTAGTGATAGCCATCACACTTGAATTCCACGCCGAAATTCCTGGGCGGCTTTGCCCGCACCCAGAAGAAGTCGGTCTTGCTCTTGGAGACGTTCTTCTATGGCATGGTGGCGGCGCGGGTGCGGCTACAAGACGACCGACGGAGTTGAGGCGCGCGACAACCAAATTAAGCGACAGTGTTGCGGTGGCCGAGCGGGTGCGTCTTCCGGAGCGAAGAAAAGCTACGGCGGAGAAGCTCCAAATCGCGCGAATTTGAGGCATGTGGCGGCAAAAAAGTGGCGGCTGATGGAGTCATGTACCTAGGGTAGGGTCATAGACCTGATCCAAGTACCCTACCCAAGGACACCCTTAGAAGAGACTACCTTCCAGTCGACCAAGGAGGAATTCACTCGACAGACTCGAAGGACTCGACCATGAAGACACACTCGACCATCAGAAGGTCAAGAAGCACTCTGCACCGTAACAATCTGTAATTAAGAAGACTTTATGGTATTTAGGGCACTTTATGTGAGGCGTTACCAGTAACGCCTAGACTTTATGTACTTTGAACCCCGCATTACTGAGGGCCGGAGGGGTCTGGCAGGCACTATATAAGCCACCCCCCCTCCTCAGTGTAAAGGGTTCGCACCCCTGTAATTCATACACACATAATCCACTCGACCGCCTCCGGGCTCCGAGACGTAGGGCTATTACTTCCTCCGAGAAGGGCCTGAACTCGTACATCTCTTGTGCGTACAACTGCTTCATAGCTAGGACCTTGCCTCTCCATACCTACCCCCACTCTACTGTCAGACATAGAACCACGACAGTTGGCGCCCACTGTGGGGCAGGTGTCTTAGCGATTTTTGGAGAAGTTGCGATTCTTCCGATTACTTTCATCATGGTTGTTGGTGGAGTTTTGGTCGAGGGTCGCGAGATCCGTCTCGGCGCTCTCACCTTCGTTGCCGATGACTCTACTTGGCTCCAGGAGGCTCCACTCGACGTTGATGCGCTCCCCGTCCGTGGTGCGACGCATTTTCGCGCATGTGCCCGCGGCATTCTGCTGCGGCAACCGTCGACTCCATATCGGTCGACTCCCCTATCGGTCACCCTCCCGGTCTCCCGCCAGCGCAAGCGCTCTGGTCGGTCGAGGCTCCAGCGATGGGTGAGGCACGCGGTGGCTCGCCAGACGGCCACCACCCAAGTCGCGGCAATCGAGCCCGATGAATCCCTCTACGGCCTGTTCGATCTGTCGACTGGCTCCGTAGAGACTGCATCCGAGTGCGATAGCAGTGATCCGGCGGCGGAAATCTTGATGGTTAACGGACCTCGCAACCCTCCCGGTTTTGCCCGCGAGGACGGGGTAGACGGTGGAGGCGACCCCGCACAAGTCCACGAAGAGTACCAACCCGAGCCACTCAATTCCCTGCAAAGGGAAGAACTTCGCCGCAGGAACATGGATGCCCTGCATACTCCCATCGCAGGAGAAACTTCCGAGGCTCGCGCCTTGGAGGAAGCACGTTTGGCCAACTTGGCTGAACGCGCTCGTCTGGAGAATCTTCAGCGAGCACTCGACGAGCGCGCGCGGCAACGAGTACCCGACGCCAATCGACGTCAACTCTTCCCGCCGACTCAGGTATATCGAACCCCGATTCAGAATTTAGCAGCTGCAACCCGTATAGCAGAGTCCATCCAGCCCTCTCAGTCGGAAGCTGGCAGAGGCTTGATGCAGATCAGAGATTTGCTCCGGGCAGCAGGAGATCAGAATTCAGCCGTGTCGCAGTCAGGCAACAGAATTCACAGTCGATCCGTCGCTGCGAATACGGTTCAGTCGGCTCACAGTCCTAGATCACCTCCGCGGCGTGAAGGACGCGAGAATCGGCGAGACCAGTACGATGACCGACATGATCGTGATGATAGGCGTCGAGTGCCCACTCCCCCCCGGAGGGGTGGGTCTTACGCTCCTCGGCAGCAGGATGACAGACGTCAACTCAGTGTGGGGCGAAGAGCTCCAGTCGACCCCCGGGAACCAGGCTTCGACGCGCGATCCATCATCGTGCAAGGCTTGGTCGACCGAAACAGAGCCCATCAGGGCGGCCCCGACAGAGATGCGCCCACAAGCAGTCGAGTGCATGTCTCTGGTCTAGAATGTTTCAGCAGGGCTATCAGAGCCGCGGTGATTCCCCCCAACTTCAGGTTGGCCACTGGAGTAAGCAAGTTCACTGGTGAGTCTAAGCCTGAAACCTGGCTTGAGGACTACCGAGTGGCGGTTCAGATTGGTGGCGGGAATGACGAGGTGGCCATGAAGCATTTGCCCCTCATGTTGGAAGGTTCTGCCAGAGCATGGTTGAATCAATTACCTCCTAGCAGCATTTACACTTGGGAAGATCTGTCCCGAGTGTTCGTCAGAACATTTGAAGGAACTTGCAAGCGACTAGCTGGATTGATAGAGCTGCAAGTCTGTGTGCAGAAGACGAATGAGACTCTCAGAGAGTATATTCAGAGATGGATCACTTTGCATCATACCGTGGAGAACGTGTCTGATCATCAGGCAGTCTGCGCTTTCAAGGATGGTGTTAAGAACAGAGAATTGAGTTTGAAATTTGGTCGAACCGGAGACATGACCCTGAGTCGGATGATGGAGATTGCTACCAAGTATGCCAACGGCGAAGAGGAAGACCGACTCCGAAGCGGCAAGTACAAGCCGAGTCAGTCGGAGAAGGGAAACACCAGTCGGAAGCAGAAGCGGAAGGCCGAACCAGCAGCTCCTGGAGAGGCTCTGGCCGTGACTCAGGGCAAGTTCAAAGGGAAACCCAAAGGATCCTGGAACCCTAAGAAGGTGAAGGATAAAGAAGGAAATGACGTGATGGATATGCCGTGTCACATCCACACGAAGAAAGATGAAGAGGGTAATATCATCTACCCGAAGCATACCACTCGCCAATGTCGACTCCTGATCCAACAGTTCCAAGGAAAATAGTCCAAGGACAAGGAAAAGGAGTCGGACAAAGACGAAGGCAAGGAGGACAGTGAGGGAGGATATCCACATGTCAACTCCACTCTGATGATTTTCGCGGATGTGGAAAGCAAGAGCCGACTGAAGGTCATTAACCGTGAGGTAAACATGGTTGCTCCAGCAAAACCAAGTTATCTGAGATGGTCCCAAACGCCCATCACATTCGACCAGTCTGATCACCCGACTCATATTGCCACCCCTGGGAGGCAAGCTTTGGTGGTCGACCCGGTTGTCGAAGGCACTCGGTTGACGAAGGTGCTGATGGACGGTGGTAGCGGACTGAACTTATTGTATGCGGACACACTGAAGGGAATGGGCATTTCGATGTCCCGACTGAGCACTAGTAACATGAGCTTTCATGGAGTTATACCAGGAAAGAAAGCCGAGTCACTCGGTCAAATAGCTCTGGACGTAGTGTTTGGTGATTCAAAGCATTTTCACAAGGAGAAGCTGACGTTTGAGGTCGTGGATTTTCAGAGCGCATACCACGCTATTTTGGGGAGACCGGCTTACGCACGGTTCATGGCTCGACCATGTTACGTTTACCTCAAACTGAAGATGCCCGGCCCGAAAGGAGTGATCACTGTCACTAGTGATCAGAAAAAGGCAGAAGAGTGTTTCCAGAAAGGCTCAAAGATTGCCGATTCCCAGGTGACAGCGGTCGAGTTTGAAGAATATAAGCAAAACGCAGATCCGAGTGATTTGCTGCGAGCCAAGAAGCCCGCCACAGAGTCTGCATTTCAGTCGTCCGGTGAGACGAAGCCTGTCCACATCCACCCGACCGACCCCAATGCAGCCCCGACCCACATCTCCACAACACTCGACCCGAAATAGGAAGAAGCGCTCATCCAGTTCCTCCGTGAGAACTGGGACATTTTTGCATGGAAGCCAGCTGACATGCCGGGTGTTCCCAGGGGACTGGCTGAGCATCGTCTCAGAGTCGACTCAGCAGCAAAACCAGTTAAAGAGCATCTTCGGCGGTCCGCCGTCCAGAAGAGAAAAGCTATTGGTGAGGAAGTGGCTCGACTGTTGGCGGCAGGATTTATCCGAGAGATATACCACTCCGAGTGGCTCGCTAATGTCGTCATGGTTCCTAAGAAGGACAACTCACTCCGAATGTGCATTGATTTCAAGCACATCAATCGGGCCTGCCCGAAAGATCATTTCCCTCTCCCTCGCATTGATCAAATTGTTGACTCGACCGCGGGATGCGAGAGATTGTATTTTCTAGACGCCTATTCCGGGTACGATCAGATCCGTCTGTACGGACCCGATGAGATAAAAACAGCTTTCATCACTCCATTCGGGTGCTTCTGCTATATCACCATGCCATTCGGCCTCAAGAATGCCGGAGCCATGTTTATGCGAATGATCCAGAAGTGTTTGCTCACTCAAATCAGTCGGAATGTGGAAGCGTATATGGATGATATTGTGGTCAAATCGCGAAAAGGTTCCGACCTGCTCACTGAACTCGCTGAAACATTTGCCAACCTCAGAAGGTATGATATCAAGCTCAATCCATCAAAGTGCACATTCGGAGTTCCTGGTGGCAAGTTACTCGGTTTTCTCGTTTCCGAACGAGGGATCGACGCTAATCCAGAGAAGATCGGCACTATACTCCAAATGAAACGCCCCGTGCGAGTGCACGATGTCCAGAAGCTTACTGGATGCTTGGCCGCATTAAGTCGATTCATCTCATGACTCGGTGAAAAGGCATTGCCTCTTTACCGACTGATGAAGAAGGCAGACAAGTTCGAGTGGACTCCAGAAGCTGATGCAGCGTTTGCCGAGCTAAAAGCTCTGCTCTCCACCCAGCCGGTGCTTGCTGCTCCAATCAGCAAAGAGCCTCTGTTGCTTTATATCGCAGCCACAGGACAAGTCGTCAGTACAGTACTTACGGTCAAGCGGGAAGAAGAAGGGAAAGCCTTCAAAGTTCAGCGCCCAGTGTATTATCTGTCTGAAGTTTTGACTCCATCCAAGCAGAGATACCCTCATTATCAGAAGCTTGTGTATGGGATATACATGACCACGAAGAAGGTTGCTCATTATTTCTCTGATCATTCCATCACAGTCGTCAGCGACGCTCCACTTTCAGAGATTTTGCACAATAGAGATGCAACTGGTCGAGTGGCGAAATGGGCGATTGAACTTCTTCCCCTTGATATCAAATTTGAGGCAAAGAAAGCCATTAAGTCCCAGGCAATAGCGGATTTCCTCGCCGAGTGGATTGAACAGCAGCAGCCGACTGAAGTTCACTCGGAGCATTGGACCATGTTCTTTGATGGCTCTAAGATGTTGAATGGTTCCGGTGCTGGGGTTGTCCTGGTTTCCCCCAGAGGAGACAAGCTCAGATATGTGCTCCAGATTCACTTTGATTCCTCCAACAATGAGGCAGAGTACGAGGCCCTCTTGTATGTGTTGCGCATGGCCATTTTTTTGGAAATATGCCCTAGAGGCAATAATAAAAGCATTATTATTATATTTCTTAGTTCATGATAATTGTCTTTATTCATGCTATAATTGTATTATCCGGAAATCGTAATACATGTGTGAATAACAGACACCAACATGTCCCTAGTAAGCCTCTAGTTGACTAGCTCGTTGATCAATAGATAGTCATGGTTTCCTGGCTATGGACATTGGATGTCATTGATAACGGGATCACATCATTAGGATAATGATGTGATGGACAAGACCCAATCCTAAGCATAGCGTGAGATCGTGTAGTTCGTTTGCTAGAGCTTTTCTAATGTCAAGTATCTTTTCCTTTGACCATGAGATCGTGTAACTCCCGGATACCGTAGGAGTGCTTTGGGTGTATCAAACGTCACAACGTAACTGGGTGACTATAAAGGTGCACTACAGGTATCTCTGAAAGTGTCTGTTGGGTTGACACGGATCGAGACTGGGATTTGTCACTTCGTATGACGGAGAGGTATCACTGGGCCCACTCGGTAGTGCATCATCATAATGAGCTCAAAGTGACCAAGTGTTTGGTCACGGGATCATGCATTACGGTACGAGTAAAGTGACTTGCCGGTAACGAGATTGAACGAGGTATTGGGATACCGATGATCGAATCTCGGGCAAGTAACATATCGATTGACAAAGGGAATTGTATACGAGGTTGATTAAATCCTCGACATCGTGGTTCATCCGATGAGATCATCGTGGAGCATGTGGGAGCCAACATGGGTATCTAGATCCCGCTGTTGGTTATTGACCGGAGAGCGATCTCGGTCATGTCTACATGTCTCCCGAACCTGTAGGGTCTACACACTTAAGGTTCGGTGACGCTAGGGTTGTAGGGATATGTACATGCAGTAACCCGAATGTTGTTCGGAGTCCCGGATGAGATCCCGGACGTCACGAGGAGTTCCAGAATGGTCCGGAGGTAAAGATTTATATATGGGAAGTCCTGTTTCGGGCATCGGGACAAGTTTCGGGGTTATCGGTATTGTACCGGGACCACCGGAAGGGTCCCGGGGGCCCACCGGGTGGGGCCACCCATCCCCGGGGGCCGCATGGGCTGTAGGGGGTGCTCCTTGGCCTGCATGGGCCAAGGGCACCAGCCCCAACATAGGCCCATGCGCCTAGGGTTTAAGGGGGAAGAGTCCTAAAGGGGGAAGGCACCTCCGAGGTGCCTTGGGGAGGATGGACTCCTCCCCCCCCCTTGGCCGCACCCTTCCTTGGAGGAAGGGGCAAGGGCTGCGCCTCCCCCTCTCCCTTGGCCCTATATATAGTGGGGAAAAGGAGGAGCAAAACCACCCCAGGCCTTTGGTTGCCTCCTTCTCCCTCCCCGACACCTCCTCCTCCTCCATAGTGTTTAGCGAAGCTCTGCCGGAGTACTGCAGCTCCATCAACACCACGCTGTCGTGCTGCTGCTGGTGCCATCTCCCTCAACCTCTCCTCTCCCCTTGCTGGATCAAGAAGGAGGAGACGTGGATGTTCCGTACGTGTGTTGAACGCGGAGGTGCCGTCCGTTCGGTGCTAGGATCTCCGGTGATTTGGATCACGTCGTGTTCGACTACATCATCCCCGTTCTTTGAACGCTTCCGCTCGCGATCTACGAGGTACGTAGATGCATCTAATCACTCGTTGCTAGATGAACTCATAGATGGATCTTGGTGAAACCGTAGGAAAATTTTTGTTTTCTGCAACGTTCCCCAACAGTGGTATCAGAGCTAGGTCTATGCGTAGTTCTTCTTGCACGAGTAGAACACAATTTTTTATGGGCGTAGATTTGTCAACTTTCTTGCCGCTACTAGTATTATCTTGCTTCAGCGGTATTGTGGGATGAAGCGGCCCGGACCAACCTTACACGTACGCTTACGTGAGACCGGTTCCACCGACTAACATGCACTAGTTGCATAAGATGGCTGGCGGGTGTCTGTCTCTCCTACTTTAGTTGAAGCGGATTCGATGAAAAGGGTCCTTATGAAGGGTAAATAGAAGTTGACAAATCACGTTGTGGTTTCACGTAGGTAAGAAAACGTTCTTGCTAGAACCCTACTTCAGCCACGTAAAACATGCAACAACAATTAGAGGACGTCTAACTTGTTTTTGCAGCAAGTGCTTTGTGATATGATATGGCCAAAGTTGTGATGAATGATGAATGATCTATATGTGATGTATGAGATGTTCATGCTATTGTAATAGGAATCACGACTTGCATGTCGATGAGTATGACAACCGGCAGGAGCCATAGGAGTTGTCTTTATTTTTTGTATGACCTGCGTCTCATTGAAGAACGCCATGTAAACTACTTTATTTTATTACTAAACGCGTTAGTCATAGAAGTAGAAGTAGTCGTTGGCGTGACAACTTCATGAAGACACGATGATGGAGATCATGATGATGGAGATCATGGTGTCATGCCGGTGACAAGATGATCATGGAGCCCCGAAGATGAAGATCAAAGGAGCTATATGATATTGGCCATATCATGTCACTACTTTATATAATTGCATGTGATGTTTATTATGTTTTATGCATCTTGTTTACTTAGGACGACGGTAGTAAATAAGATGATCCCTTACAAAATTTCAAGAAGTGTTCTCCCCTAACTGTGCACCGTTGCTACAGTTCGTCGCTTCTAAGCACCACGTGATGATCGGGTGTGATGGATTCTTACGTTCACATACAACGGGTGTAAGACAGTTTTACACAGCGAAAACACTTAGGGTTAACTTGACGAGCCTAGCATGTACAGACATGGCCTCGGAACACAGAGACCGAAAGGTCGAACACGAGTCGTATGGAAGATACGATCAACATGAGAATGTTCACCGACGATGACTAGTCCGTCTCACGTGATGATCGGACACGACCTAGTCGACTCGGATCGTGTAACACTTAGATGACCAAAGGGATGTCAAATCTGAGTGGGAGTTCATTATAATTTGATTAGATGAACTTAATTATCATGAACTTAGTCTAAATATTTTACAATATGTCTTGTAGATCAAATGGCCAACGTAGTCCTCAACTTCAACGCGTTCCTAGAGAAAACCAAGCTGAAAGACGATGGTAGCAACTATACGGACTGGGTCCGGAACCTGAGGATCATCCTCATAGCTGCCAAGAAAGATTATGTCCTACAAGCACCGCTTGGTGACGCACCTGTTCTCCCTGCAGAACAAGACATTATGAACGCTTGGCAGGCACGTACCAATGACTACTCCCTCGTTCAGTGCGGCATGCTTTACAGCTTAGAGCCGGGGCTCCAAAAGCGTTTTGAGAGACATGGAGCATATGAGATGTTCTAAGAGCTGAAAATGGTTTTCCAAGCTCATGCCCGGGTCGAGAGATATGAAGTCTCCGACAAATTCTTCAGCTGTAAGATGGAGGAAAATAGTTCTGTCAGTGAACACATACTCACTATGTCTGGGTTACATAACCGCTTGACTCAGCTGGGAGTTAATCTCCCGGATGATGCGGTCATTGACAGAATCCTCCAGTCGCTTCCACCAAGCTACAAGAGCTTTGTGATGAACTTCAATATGCAGGGGATGGAAAAGACCATTCCTGAAGTATTTGCTATGCTGAAATCAGCAGAGGTAGAAGTCAAGAAGGAACATCAAGTGTTGATGGTCAATAAAACCACTAAGTTCAAGAAGGGCAAGGGTAAAAAGAACTTCAAGAAGGACGGCAAGGTAGTTGCCGCGCCCAGCAAGCAAGCTGCCGGGAAGAAGCCAAAGAATGGACCCAAGCCCGAGACTGAGTGCTTTTGTTGCAAGGAAAGTGGTCACTGGAAGCGGAACTGCCCCCAAATACTTAGCGGACAAGAAGGCCGGCAACACCAAAGGTATATTTGATATACATGTAATTGATGTGTACCTTACCAGTAATCGTAGTGACTCCTGGGTATTTGATACCGGTGCCGTTGCTCATATTTGTAACACACAACAGGAGCTGCGGAATAAACGGAGACTGGCAAAGGACGAGGTGACGATGCGCGTCGGGAATGGTTCCAAGGTCGATGTGATCGCCGTCGGCACGCTACCTCTACATTTACCTACGGGATTAGTTTTGAACCTCAATAATTGTTATTTTGTACCAAGTTTGTGCATGAACATTATATCAGGATCTCGTTTAATTCGAGATGGCTACTCATTTAAATCCGAGAATAATGGTTGTTCTATTTATATGAGAGATATGTTTTATGGTCATGCTCCGATGGTGAATGGTTTATTCTTTATGAATCTCGAGCGTAATGCTACACATATTCATAGTGTAAGTACCAAAAGATGTAAGATTGATAGTGATAGTCCCACATACTTGTGGCACTGCCGCCTTGGTCACATAGGTGTCAAACGCATGAAGAAGCTCCATGCTGATGGACTTTTAGAGTCTCTTGATTACGAATCATTTGACACGTGCGAACCATGCCTCATGGGTAAAATGACCAAGACTCCGTTCTCAGGAACAATGGAGCGAGCAACCAACCTATTGGAAATCATACATACTGATGTGTGCGGTCCAATGAGTGTTGAGGCTCGCGGTAGCTATCGTTATGTTCTCACCCTCACTGATGACTTGAGTAGATATGGGTATGTCTACTTAATGAAACACAAGTCTGAGACCTTTGAAAAGTTCAAGGAATTTCAGAGTGAAGTTGAGAATCAACGTGACAGGAAAATCAAGTTCCTACGATCAGATCGAGGAGGAGAATACTTGAGTCACGAGTTTGGCACACACTTAAGAAAATGTGGAATAGTTTCACAACTCACGCCGCCTGGAACACCTCAGCGTAATGGTGTGTCCGAACATCGTAATCGCACTCTATTAGATATGGTGCGATCTATGATGTCTCTTGCCGATTTACCGCTGTCCTTTTGGGGGTATGCTTTAGAGACTGCCGCATTCACTTTAAATAGGGCACCGTCGAAATCCGTTGAGGCGACACCGTATGAATTATGGTCTGGGAAGAAACCTAAGCTGTCGTTTCTAAAAGTTTGGGGATGCGATGCTTATGTCAGGAAACTTCAACTTGAAAAGCTCGAACCCAAATCGGAAAAATGCGTCTTCATAGGATACCCTAAAGAAACTATTGGGTATATCTTCTACCTCAGATCCGAAGGCAATATCTTTGTTGCCAAGAATGGGTCCTTTCTGGAGAAAGAGTTTCTCTCGAAAGAAGTAAGTGGGAGGAAAGTAGAGCTTGATGAAGTATTACCTCTTGAACCGGAAAATGGCGCAACTCAAGAAAATGTTCCTGAGGTGCCTGCACCGACTAGAGAGGAAGTTAATGATAATGATCAAGATACTTCTGATCAAGCTCCTACTGAAATTCGAAGGTCCACAAGGACACGTTCCGCACCAGAGTGGTACGGCAACCCTGTCTTGGAAATCATGTTGTTAGACAACAGTGAACCTTCGAACTATGAAGAAGTGATGGCGGGCCCGGATTCCGACAAATGGCTAGAAGCCATGAAATCCGAGATAGGATCCATGTATGAAAACGAAGTATGGACTTTGACTGACTTGCCCGTTGAACGGCAAGCCATAGAAAATAAATGGATCTTTAAGAAGAAGACAGACGCGGATGGTAATGTGACCATCTATAAAGCTCGTCTTGTCGCTAAGGGTTATCGACAAGTTCAAGGGGTTGACTACGATGAGACTTTCTCACCGGTAGCAAAGCTGAAGTCCGTCCGAATCATGTTAGCAATTGCCGCATTTTATGATTATGAAATTTGGCAAATGGACGTCAAAACGGCATTCCTTAATGGTTTCCTTAAGGAAGAATTGTATATGATGCAGCCGGAAGGTTTTGTCGATCCTAAGAATGCTGACAAGGTGTGCAAGCTCCAACGCTCGATTTATGGGCTGGTGCAAGCATCTCGGAGTTGGAACATTCGTAGGAATTGAGAAAGGGGATGCTATAACCAGACCATAGACAGCGTTTCCACATTCACTTTTGAACTTAGGGAAACAGTGAAAGAAGCCCTCGTTCCCGCTCTTCTTTCCCCCGACTTACCCTTAGAAGGAAAGTAGGGGCCTCGGTTTCTGCAGAGAAACCTACACCAGTGAATTTATTTTTGATGAGATGATCAAAGCGTTTGGGTTTACACAGACTTATGGAGAAGCCTGCGTTTACAAGAAAGTGAGTGGGAGCTCTATAGCATTTCTCATACTATATGTAGATGACATACTTTTGATGGGAAATGATATAGAACTTTTGGACAACATTAAGGCCTACTTGAATAAGAGTTTTTCAATGAAGGACCTTGGAGAAGCTGCTTATATATTAGGCATCAAAATCTATAGGGATAGATCGAGACGCCTTATAGGTCTTTCACAAAGCACATATCTTGATAAGATTTTGAAGAAGTTCAAAATGGATCAGTCCAAGAAAGGGTTCTTGCCTGTTTTGCAAGGTGTGAAATTGAGCTCAGCTCAATGTCCGACCACGGCAGAAGATATAGAAGAGATGAGTGTCATCCCCTATGCCTCAACCATAGGTTCTATTATGTATGCCATGCTGTGTACCAGACCTGATGTAAACCTTGCCGTAAGTTTGGTAGGAAGGTACCAAAGTAATCCCGGCAAGGAACACTGGACAGCGGTCAAGAATATCCTGAAGTACCTGAAAAGGACTAAGGAAATGTTTCTCGTTTATGGAGGTGAAGAAGAGCTCGTCGTAAAGGGTTACGTCGACGCTAGCTTCGACACAGATCTGGATGACTCTAAGTCACAGACCGGATACGTGTATATTTTGAATGGTGGGGCAGTAAGCTGGTGCAGTTGCAAGCAGAGCGTCGTGGCAGGATCTACATGTGAAGCGGAGTACATGGCAGCCTCGGAGGCAGCACATGAAGCAATATGGGTGAAGGAGTTCATCACCGACCTAGGAGTCATACCCAATGCGTCGGGGCCGATCAAGCTCTTCTGTGACAACACTGGAGCTATTGCACTTGCCAAGGAGCCCAGGTTTCACAAGAAGACAAGGCACATCAAGCGTCGCTTCAACTCCATTCGTGAAAATGTTCAAGATGGAGACATAGAGATTTGTAAAGTACATACGGACCTGAATGTAGCGGATCCGTTGACTAAACCTCTCCCTAGAGCAAAACATGATCAACACCAGAATTCCATGGGTGTTCGATTCATCACAATGTAACTAGATTATTGACTCTAGTGCAAGTGGGAGACTATTGGAAATATGCCCTAGAGGCAATAATAAAAGCATTATTATTATATTTCTTAGTTCATGATAATTGTCTTTATTCATGCTATAATTGTATTATCCGGAAATCGTAATACATGTGTGAATAACAGACACCAACATGTCCCTAGTAAGCCTCTAGTTGACTAGCTCGTTGATCAATAGATAGTCATGGTTTCCTGGCTATGGACATTGGATGTCATTGATAACGGGATCACATCATTAGGATAATGATGTGATGGACAAGACCCAATCCTAAGCATAGCGTGAGATCGTGTAGTTCGTTTGCTAGAGCTTTTCTAATGTCAAGTATCTTTTCCTTTGACCATGAGATCGTGTAACTCCTGGATACCGTAGGAGTGCTTTGGGTGTATCAAACGTCACAACGTAACTGGGTGACTATAAAGGTGCACTACAGGTATCTCCGAAAGTGTCTGTTGGGTTGACACGGATCGAGACTGGGATTTGTCACTTCGTATGACGGAGAGGTATCACTGGGCCCACTCGGTAATGCATCATCATAATGAGCTCAAAGTGACCAAGTGTTTGGTCACGGGATCATGCATTACGGTACGAGTAAAGTGACTTGCCGGTAACGAGATTGAACGAGGTATTGGGATACCGATGATCGAATCTTGGGCAAGTAACATATCGATTGACAAAGGGAATTGTATACGGGGTTGATTAAATCCTCGACATCGTGGTTCATCCGATGAGATCATCGTGGAGCATGTGGGAGCCAACATGGGTATCCAGATCCCGCTGTTGGTTATTGACCGGAGAGCGATCTCGGTCATGTCTACATGTCTCCCGAACCCGTAGGGTCTACACACTTAAGGTTCGGTGACGCTAGGGTTGTAGGGATATGTACATGCAGTAACCCGAATGTTGTTCGGAGTCCTGGATGAGATCCCGGACGTCACGAGGAGTTCCGGAATGGTCCAGAGGTAAAGATTTATATATGGGAAGTCCTGTTTCGGGCATCGGGACAAGTTTCGGGGTTATCGGTATTGTACCGGGACCACCGGAAGGGTCCCGGGGGCCCACCGGGTGGGGCCACCCATCCCCGGGGGCCACATGGGCTGTAGGGGGTGCGCCTTGGCCTGCATGGGCCAAGGGCACCAGCCCCAACATAGGCTCATGCGCCTAGGGTTTAAGGGGGAAGAGTCCTAAAGGGGGAAGGCACCTCCGAGGTGCCTTGGGGAGGATGGACTCCTCCCCCCCTTGGCCGCACCCTTCCTTGGAGGAAGGGGCAAGGGCTGCGCCTCCCCCTCTCCCTTGGCCCTATATATAGTGGGGAAAAGGAGGAGCAAAACCACCCCAGGCCTTTGGTTGCCTCCTTCTCCCTCCCCGACACCTCCTCCTCCTCCATAGTGCTTAGCGAAGCTCTGCCGGAGTACTGCAGCTCCATCAACACCACGCCGTCGTGCTGCTGCTGGTGCCATCTCCCTCAACCTCTCCTCTCCCCTTGCTGGATCAAGAAGGAGGAGACGTGGTTGTTCCGTACGTGTGTTGAACGCGGAGGTGCCGTCCGTTCGGTGCTAGGATCTCCGGTGATTTGGATCACGTCGTGTTCGACTACATCATCCCCGTTCTTTGAACGCTTCCGCTCGCGATCTACGAGGTACGTAGATGCATCTAATCACTCGTTGCTAGATGAACTCATAGATGGATCTTGGTGAAACCGTAGGAAAATTTTTGTTTTCTGCAACGTTCCCCAACACATTTCACTCGGCGTCCGTCGCCTTATGGTCTATGGCGACTCAGATTTAGTGGTCAACCAAGTGATGAAGGAGTGGGACGTGAGAAGCCAGGCCATGACTGGATACTGCAATGCAGTGAGGAAGCTGGAAAAGAAGTTTGAGGGGTTAGAGCTCCATCATATACCCCGACTGAAAAATCAAGCAGCTGATGATCTAGCAAAGATAGGTTCCAAGAGAGAAGCCATTCCGAGTGGTGTGTTCTTGGAGCATATACATACTCCATTAGTTAAAGAAGATCCTTTCATTGAAGAAGTCCCGCAGCCCAAGAGTGCCACAGATCCGACTAAAGTAGAAGTCCCAGCAGTGGTCGACTTGGTCATGGAGGTCTTAGTGGTCATTCCCGACTGGACAGTTCCATATATCGCGTATATCCTGAGAAAAGAACTCCCGAAGGATGAGGAAGAGGCTCAAATCATCCTTGATGATATCCACTCGGGGACCTGTGGTCATCATGCGTCCTCTCGGACCATCGTGGCCAAAGCATACCGAGCCGGATTTTACTGGCCAAAGGCAAATGAGATGGCAAAGGAAATAGTGGACAAGTGCGAAGGATGTCAGTTTTACTCCAATATGTCACACAAGCCTGCGTCAGCTCTGAAGACCATACCACTCGCCTGGCCCTTCGCAGTATGGGGGTTGGATATGGTAGGCCCCTTGAGAACAGGTCGAAGCGGTTTCACGCATGTACTGGTTGCAGTCGACAAGTTCACCAAGTGGATTGAGGCTAAACCCATCAAGAACCTCGACGCCGGTACTGCTGTTAGCTTCATCAGGGAACTGATATTCAGATATGGAGTCCCACACAGCATCATTACAGATAATGAGTCGAACTTCGACTCGGAGGAATCAGAGATTTCTGTACCTCTCAAGGCACACGAGTCGACTACGCTTCGGTCGCCCATCCACAGTCGAATGGACAAGTATGGCTTGATCCTCAAAGGGTTGAAACCCTGACTGATGCGTGATCTCAAGCATGCGGCTGGAGCATGGGTCGATGAACTTCCCTCAGTGCTTTGGGGTCTGCGGACCACACCGAATCGGTCGACCAGGAGAACTCCATTCTTCTTGGTCTATGGAGCTGAAGCAGTCTTGCCGAGTGATCTTCTCCACAATGCTCCTCGAGTTGAACTTTACAACGAAGCTGAAGCTGAACAAGCGCGACAGGACGCAGTTGACCTTTTAGAGGAAGAAAGGGAGATGGCTCTGATCCGATCGACCATCTATCAACAAGACTTGCGTCGCTTCCACGCCAGAAACGTGAAGAGTCGAGCCTTCCAGGAAGGAGATTTGGTTCTCCGAGTGGACCAGCAGAAACAACACAAGCTTGCTCCTTCTTGGGAAGGACCCTTCATCGTCACCAAGGTTCTCCACAACGGAGCATACCGTATCTACAACGTCAAGCACAATATCGACGAGCCCCGAGCTTGGAACGCGGAGTTACTCCGCCCATTTTACACTTAAGTTTTCACTCGGATGAGTTGTAATAAAAATACTTTTGTAGTTCATGGTTTACTAAGTAATAGTGTCATAATTTCCCCGATGATGTTTGTCACTTTTATTTTGTTCAGTAAAATTTTCCCCCTCAGTGGGTGACTTAGCTGCGAATCCGTTTCGCCTAAGTTTGTAAAAAAAACCCTTGTCGAGTGGTGAGCCAGACTCCCACTCGGGGGGCTTAGCTGCGAATCCGTTTCGCCTAAGTTTAAATAAAATCCTTCCGAGTGGTGAGCCAGTCTCCCACTCGGGGGGCTTAGCTGCGAACCCATTTCGCCTAAGTTTAAATAAAATCCTACCGAGTGGTGAGCCAGACTCCCACTCGGGGGCTTAGCTGCAGTCCAAGTACTCGCCTAAGTTTGAATAAAATCCTACCGAGTGGTGAGCCAGACTCCCACTCGGGGGCTTAGCTGCAGTCCAAGTACTCGCCTAAGTTTGAATAAAATCCTACCGAGTGGTGAGCCAGATTCCCACTCGGGGGCTTAGCTGCAGTCTAAGTACTCGACTAAGTACAAATACAACATGCGCTCGCAAGGAGGACGAGGTACAGGTCGACTGCGACCCTCTCCTCTGAGCTACGCCACAAGTACAATGTGTGGTCACAAGGAGGACGAGGCGCAAGTCGACTGCGACCCTCTCCTCTGAGCTACGCCACAAATACAACGTGCGCTCGCAAGGAGGACGAGGCGCAGGTTGACTGCGACCCTCTCCTCTGAGCTACGCCACAAGTACAATGTGCGGTCGCAAGGAGGATGAGGCGCAGGTCGCTTGCGGCCCTCTCCTTTGAGCTACGCCACAAGTACAGCGTGAAAATCCTACCGAGTGAGGAGAAAACCTCCCACTCGGGGGCTTAGCTGCAGCCCAGTGCTCGCCTAAGTTACAAAAATCCTACCGAGTGAGGAGCAAACCTCCCACTCGGGGGCTTAGCTGCAGCCTAGTGCTCGCCTAAGGTATAAAAATCCTGCCGAGTGAGGAGCAGACCTCCCACTCGGAGGCTTAGCTGCAGCCCAGTGCTCGCCTAAGTTACAAAAATCCTGCCGAGTGAGGAGCAGACCTCCCACTCGGAGGCTTAGCTGCAGCCCAGTGCTCGCCTAAGTTACAAAAATCCTACCGAGTGATGAGCAAACCTCCCACTCGGGGGCTTAGCTGCAGCCCAGTGCTCGCCTAAGTTACAAAAATCCTACCGAGTGGCGAGCGCACCTCCCACTCGGGGGCTTAGCCGCAGCCCAGCGCCTGCCTAAGTGAATTGAAGAGAAAGTCGATTGCAATAAGCATCTTGCTTTAAACCTGCAAAAGACATTTCGAGCCAAATGCAAGCGTATTCAAACGTTGAATCCAAGTTCAGATGGATACCTAAAGGAACCGAAAGTGCTCAGGCACTAGGCATGTTAAGGTTTATCGGTTACAAAATCACTCGGCATACCGAGGCAAATTTAAAGTGTCGAGCTCAAAGAAGTTTTTTACCCCTCCTGTGGAGGGCTGGAAGGTGCAACAAACTCATCAAGATCAATTCCGTCCGCGATCCGAGTGGCGGCAGCTATAAAGGTCTCCATGAAGGATCTGAAGTCGTGTTTCTTGGTGTTGGCCACCCGAAGAGCCGCCAGCTTGTCTTCTCGCGCATCCTTGCAGTGGACTCGAGCCAGACACAGAGAAACATCTGCACCACACCTAGCAGAGGATTTTTTCCACTCCTGCACTCGACCAGGAACTGTGTTTAGTCGAGCCATCAAGGACTCGAGGTCGTTCTGGAGCGTCTCCCTGGGCCAGAGCGTGGTGTCAATGCGGGAAGTGGAAACCTTCAGCCTCACAAGATAGTCAACGACAGCAGCCACGCGAGACTCAAGCCGGAACATGTTCATGGCAACTTCATCGTTCACCGGAGAGTTGATGGGGTCCAGGTTTGGTTCCAGCCGACTAGTTTCCTCCTCAAAGTTTTGGCAAAATTCTGCAAGTACAATCATTGAGTCAAGGCAATGGTCGAATGGAAAGATCACTGTTAAAAATGATTGTTGAGCGCAAAGGATTACCTTCGAGCATGAGGAACAACTTCTTGGCAAGTCCACTCAGAAAGGCCTCCAGATCATTCTTCTTCCTAGTCAACTGACTGGCCTTGTCATTCAGGGCAGCTTTGTCACTTTTCAGTCAACTGACCTCCTTGTTGGCAATCGCAAGAGCAGCTTTCAGATTAGTATTTTCTTCTTCAAGCTTGGTGACCGAAGCTAACTTCTCGTCAGCAAGCTTGGTCTTCTCAGCTAGCTCAAGGTCTTTCTTCTTCTGGGCCTCCTTCACCTTGCCTGCAAGTTACAGCAAGGTCAGATTTTGAAACAAATGAAGGACAAAAGCAGTCGTCGAGATCTCACCGAACGTACCTTTGGTCTCCTCCTTCGCCTTCGTCAGATTCTCCTGGACCAGCTTCAGATCCAGCTCGAGCTGGATGTGCTTGTTCTCCAGCTCGGTGTAACGAGCCGCAAGGTTGCAGGATTTCTGCGAAGAACCAATCGACAAAATGACAAAGATAATTCACATCCGAGTGGATAAGAAAAAATCATGTGTTTCTAAGACTACAGCTGAATACAAACATTCGACCGTAGTCTCGGGGACTACACCCAGTGGGTGCACTCAGCGTGCCCCCACTAGTTCTATTAAGATAGAGTCGACCAGTCGACCAAAAAAAACAACAACCACAGGATGTATTCTTCAGACTGTAACCGACTGCCAGCAGTCGACCACAGTCTCAGGGACTACACCTAGTGGGTGCACTCAGCGTGCTCCCACCGGTTTGAGAGATCCATTCGACTTAGTCGAATGATAGAAGAACTTAACTTATAAAGCATGTGGCCGACTGCCAGCAGTCGATCATAGCCTTGGGGACTACACCCAGCGGGTGCACTCAGTGTGCCCCCGCTAAACCGGAGTTTCAATCGACACACCCAGTGGGTGACTACTATGGATTCCGAAAAGAAAGATTTTCAGATAGCATATCCTAGCAGAACAGGCGATGATCGACTGACCTGAACATTGCTTTGAAGAGCAGAGCTGGCATCGTAGGCTGCCTGGCTTGCCTCCCGGATGGCCTTCACCTGCTCCATCATGACTCCCGCCTGGCGTATCGCTTCCTTTGCAGCACTGGCTTGGTCCTCCGGGACGTAGTGGGTCGAGAAGAGCGAAGGCTGTGCAGCACTCGACGACGCGGGATGAGCACTCGTCAGCGGCACCGTGAAAGATACGGTGTGCCAAGTGGTGTTTTCCTCCTCCGCGACCAGAGTCTCGGGTGCTGTCACATCCTGAGCCACCCTGCTGGTAGACGCTTTCCTGCTCCTCCTGTGCTTCAGCGGTTCCTCGTCGTCATCATCGTCAGGAAGGGTGATAACGACATTGGATGGAGCTGCAGAAAAGAATCAGAATTAGAGACCAAGAGTCAATCGACTAAAAAACAGAATTAAGAGAGTGGTACCAGGTTTTGAGGTTGCATCATCCTCCATCTCATGATCGTCGGCCCTGGCTGAGGTATCGGAAGTAGCAGCACTGCAATTCCAAAAATCAGTCGGTTAACTCAAGTGTCGATCAAAGATAAACTCGTATAAAGCAAGAAGACTCAAGCAGCATTTTTACCCTGATATGGTGGGGATTGACACCTTCATCTTCGGCAGGACTTTGGTCGGCCTCGACGGTGCCACCCTAGATTGCTTCGGAGCCTTTTCAGTCGGCACCGGGGAAGTGGTCTGGGGACGCTTGGTCGACTGCACGACAGTCGCCACCCCCTTGCCGCGTTCAATCGCAGGGTCATGGACAAGCTTCGACCGCCTTTCCGAGCGCGGTGGCGCGACCTCCTCCTCCTCCTCCTCCTCTTCTTCTTCGTCATCATCATCATCATCATCTTCTTCAGCAGCATCCGAGTCCCACTCCTCCTGGCTTTCACCCCCACTCGCTTCTCCCTCCTCAGTTGGAGTCTGCGCTCCATTGGGCATCGAGTACATGTCGGTGAGGACCTGTCAGACATCAAGACAAAGATCAATCGACCAATTTGCGGCGAAAATGGAAATAATTATGGCAAGAATACAATTGGAGGTAAAGTGGGCATACCTTGTCTGGAGTGCTGGAATGGTCGAGTGGAGGAATCCTCCTGGCTCCACGAGGGTTATCCTTGTTCCCAGTGACCGCGGCCATCCACCTTTCCAGCGTGGCATCGTCGACTGCTTCTGGATTGATCCGAGTCTCATCTTCGGTCCCGCAGTACAGCCACATGCAATGGCCCCGGTACTGAAGTGGCTGGATACGTCGCCTAAGAAAAACCTCCAGGAGATCCATACCCGTCACTCCTTCCCGAACCAACTGGACTACGCGCCCCATCAGCATCTTCACGTCGGCTTTCTCCTCCGGGAGCACCTTCAGAGAGGAGGGTTTGTTGGCTCGGTCCATGGTAAACGGAGGGAGGTCACTCGACTGCCCCGGCGTCGACTCGTTCTGGCAGTAAAACCAAGTCGACTGCCAGCCTCTGACCGACTCGGGGAGCGTCATGGCTGGGAAGGTGCTCTTGTTCCTTATCTGGATCCCCAGACCTCCACACATCTGGATAACCTTGGTTTTATCATCATCTGGACTCGCCTTCTTCACGGTCTGAGAGCGACACGTGAAGATATGCTTGAACAGGCCCCAGTGCGGTCGACAACCCAGAAGTTCTCACACATGGACACAAAGGCAGCAAGATAGGCGATAGAGTTTGGATTGAAGTGGTGGAGTTGCGCTCCAAAGAAGTTCAAGAAACCACGGAAGAAAACACTCGGCGGCAAAAAAAACCCGCGGTTGACATGGGTAGCCAGAAGGACACACTCACCCTCTTCCGGCTGGGGTTGCCACTCGTTCCCCGGGAGCCTTGCTGCTCCGTGGGGGATCAGACCGTCGTTGGCCATGTCAGTGAGATCCTTCTCCGTGATGGTAGACCGGATCCAATCTCCTTGGACCCAGCCGTTCGGCAGACGAGATCTAGACGAAGACCCTCCCCGACTGGTTGTTCTCCCTTTCGCCTTCCCCGTCGCCGACGCCTTCTTCGCGCGTTCCAGCGCCGCCGTCTTCTCCTTCACCATGGCTGCCGGCGAAGCGCACGAGGAGCGATTGCGCGGAGGCGGGGGCGGGCGCAGTGGGCGGAGGCAGGGAGGGCAGAGAGAGAATGGAGAGATACTGTTCAAAGGCCCTTGTCGGGCGCCTTTATAAGATCACTTCCGAGTGGATGACAAGTGGGCCCGGGAGATCCAATCACATCCCAAAACAGTCGCGCGTACGCGATACGTGGCGAAAAAGGTGGCGCAAGAATCGAGGCGTCTATGCCCTATCCCATCCGAGCGCCGCGGTCCGCCCTGCTTCGCGCGCTTTCCCAAATTTCGTATCCCACAAAATCCGCTAACGGCAGATCGATCTGTCAGGCGCGAGATTTCCTGCGATCCGTTGCTCGGGAATTGTTAAGTTCAAAAGGTCACTCGACGAAAGAAAAGAATGGATCAAGTCGACTGAAGAAAAGTTGCTGATTATCAACGAGGAGATTATTGGTCCAAGACAACACATATCCAGAATGCAAAAGCAGGTCGGAAATAATATCAACTCCTTCCTCACTCAAGCCTCAATCCATTCGGGGGCTAATGATGGAGTCATGTACCTAGGGCAGGGTCATAGACCTGATCCAAGTACCCTACCCAAGGACACCCTTAGAAGAGACTACCTTCCAGTCGACCAAGGAGGACTTCACTCGACAGACTCAAAGGACTCGACCATGAAGACACACTCGACCACCAGAAGGTCAAGAAGCACTCTGCACCGTAACGGTCTGTAATTAAGAAGACTTTATGGTATTTAGGACACTTTATGTGAGGCGTTACCAGTAACGCCTAGACTACTAGCAGCTGCTGACAGGTACGCGCTAGACAGGCTCAAGCTGATTTGCGAGTACAAGCTGTCCGATGGACTAGGTGTCAACACGGCAGCGACCACTCTGGCCTTTGCGGAGCGGCATAGGTGTTCGCTTCTTAAGGCTAAATGCTTGGAGTTCATTGTTGGAACTTCCACGACTCTTGATGCTGTTATGGCGACTGAGGGGTATAGGCACCTAGAGGCAAGCTGCCCTTTGGTGCTGCGAGAGCTCCTCAAATCTGCCCGTGGGAGAAAGCGTAGCTAGCGCAATGGTCCAGGGTTTGATTATCATGCGTGTGTGCACACTATGGCAAGTTATACATGTGTCTTTTCCTTGTTGGTTTGTAAAATAGGTACCGTTCATGTCGAGCGGTATGCCTGTGTCTTTTTGCACCAAAGGTAGTAACTTATTTCCATAATTATATCGACTTGTAGAGAAGTCCATTTTTGTCCCTATACTTATTGACTTGTGTGGTTTTTGTCACTCAAGTTTAAAACCCGACAACTTCTCATTGTAGATGGCTTGATGATGCAGTTACTGCTGTACGTGGAACGGTGGAAGAGCTACGTATCCTTCTCACACAGATGTTCTCATTATTGATGATTTGGTGCCGGATTTTACTGTTGTTGGCGAGTAATTTCCTTTGATTTTGTTGTCAATGGGGCCCAACCTTTGCCTTTGTTGAAGAAACCATTTGCAATATCAACTAGCAGTGATGCCACGGCATGAAGCGTTTGTTTTTTCCGTTTCTCTGTAGACCAGAGCAATACGAGATCCAATAAGACATTTGAAAGAGCAATACACTAGGATCATGTGGGTAAACAATACATTAGTGCAGTGGATCGTTCATAGGGCAAAGAGACAAAAAAATGAAAATTTTGAGGTCTTGGTTCATTCCTTTGCATAACTAGCTCTCGAGGTACTGTGTGCGCCTTTGTTGTACAGTTCCTTCTCTTTCTGGCCTAGAATAAGTGTAGCTTTAACTCTGTATATACAGCTTCTCTTAATTTATCTAAAAAACTGTGGGAAGAAATTTCTACAGATTCGATAAAAAAGTGTCATGCTCATGTTCATGCCATCTAAACAAGCCAACCTTAGGAAAAGTAGGTTTTGCAAGTTCAACATAACCAAGTGAATTTTATCAAATAAAAGTCCAATTAATTAATATGAAGCAATAATGATGATCCAAGAGAAGGAAAAAATGTTACATGGCAAAACTTTTAACTATCTTAGTGTTGGGAGTTGATTTCTATAAATTCTATGAGGAGGGCACTAGAAAATATAACACGTAAATAATAAATGCTGCTCAAAGCTCGAGATATACGGCAACCAGCATCTTCCAGAATAGATATCAAGGGACAAGTAGAACCGTACCTGTTTTTGCAAGACTCGGTGTCAACCATATTGGAGGCAACCAATTCATCCAAAGTTCAGGATGAACCACATTCACCCAGGTATTATTTTTAATGTCATAAATTCCAACCTCGGGAGGGTCATCTCTCCGGAAAATGTGTGTTGCATCGTCGTCATCTGTAAAATAGACATGGTTTGGCATCAAGTCTGGATAGTCCTTGACGCTTAAGCAAGACGTTGTGCTGCTCCCGATGAACAACGCATAGTCCCCTATCTCTGTTATGTTGACACACTTCTGGTCATCAGAATCAACCCTGTACACTTTGATTTCAGTGACCCACTCCCGACTGCCCGGTTGTTCATGATCAGGATTTAGAAGCTGCCTCCTAATGATTTGGAGGACATTTCCAGATTGCGCCCGAACAACGTGACATTTCGAAACTGTCTGGATTATTTGGGGTAACAACCTTTTGTGGATGGCAGACGGTCCATGTAAATTGTATGCATCAATCGCGCCTTCTTCAGTAACTGCATAGAACCACCCGTCGTGGTATACACAATCTCTGTAGTAGCTAGATACGGTGAGCCAATTCCAGCGATCATCTCCTACCTTGGCAAACGAGAGCTGGCCGTATGGCTGGTGGATGAGCATGACGATGCATTCACCTACCGATGGATCACACGATAAAGCCGCCTTTAGATAGACCATGTGACCATACTCCTCCAAGGACCATATAGCGGTGTCCTCCTCCACCACCCTCGGAATCTCTCATACTTTTCGAGAACCTCGTCGCCGTTTAGGACAGGTTTAACATGCTCCATGGTTGTAACTGGAGGGAGTACATTAGTGTTGCCGGTGATCGGGTTGAGCAGCATCAGCTCAGACTTGTCATCCATAGTGACTAGCCATCCGTGCGATGCGCCAATCCAGTTCTTGATGGGAGATTCAGGGAGCGGCATGGTGTAGGCCTTTTCCTCTGAAAGACTGTACATGCCGAGGGCTTTGAGCCCGCCGGCGGCCTCGGTGTAGTAGAGTAAGCAGGGGGTTTGGCGGACGGGGCAGATGCCGGCGCGGCGTAGCGTGGAGTACGCCGTGTGCCATGCCGCGCAGACGGCGCCGGATCGGAGGAGGTCCGGGCACTCGAGCAGCATGAGCACGTTGTACAGTATGTCGGCGGGCAGCTCGGACCAATCTGAAGCAATATTTTAAATAGCGCGCTACAAAATATAGCGAGGCCCTTCTCTAAACGCTACACAAGTTATAGCGCGCTAATAGCGTGCTATATTTCAAGATAGCGTTTGCAAAAGAAATCAAATATATCTAGAAATAAAGTATTTAAGCAACTAAATTTTTCATAGGAGCAAGCAATATATGCATAAGGGCCAAATCCAGCACATAAAAATAGTAAGTCTCAAACATCAACAAGCATAGGTTTAAGAGTCTCTAACATCAACAGCCACCGGGGCAGCCACCTGGGCTTGCTGGTTAGGTCTCGTGGGAGAATCTGATAAAAGGAGTGAGAAAGCTAGTGGTCGTGGATTGGTTTTGGCCTGCTGGGCCTGCTGGGCTGTGCTTATTTCAGTTTTGCATGGTCTGCACGTTGTAACGTTACAACGTTATAGCGTGTGTAGCGCGCTAATTACGCGATTAGCAGCGTAGCGTCCGATTTTGCCAAAACGTAACGTCTCCCTTTCAAATATGCTATAACCGCGTTATAACGGCGAAATAGCGTGCTATTTAAAATATTGATCTGGAGCGGGAGATGGAGCTTCCATCGTTGTGGATGATTGGCGAACCTAGAGCAGGTGGAATACAACGGCAGGGGAGGCAAACTCTGTCAGCGTTCGTTGTACTTATAGATCCTTCGCTCCCACGCCAGTTCGATCCGGGAAAGAATTGGATTTGGATATACCTGATCGACTCGGGTCGGGGAAACACTCAATCAACCGGTACAAATTGGACGCCTCGCCCTCTAGCTAAATATTGGACAGCCGTGCACAAGATTGTTCCAAACTACAACTAGTACTGTACTAAGATTTAACCAATTAGAACAGTGTCATGTTCAGCGGATTAAAAAGCCGTCACAGAGCCAAAAACTAAAAAGAGATAGTAGTATTGAAGACACGAGAGATAATCCCTGAAAAAAAAAAAAAGACACGAGGTATAATTTGGTACAGATGACAAATACTGGAGTGGTTCGGACCTTTGCACTAGCTACACATTCTTTCACGCGCAGACTTGAGAAGCTCGCGCAGAACAGAAGGGCAGCTTGTCTCCAGTTGCTTATACCCCTCAGTCGCCATGACGACATCAAGGATCTCAGGGGTGCTGACGATGAATTCCAAACACTTAGCCTTGAGCAGGGAACAGCCACGCTGGTCGGCCAGAGCCAGAGTCGTTGCGTCGGTGTAGACGAAGTGCAGCATGGACCTGAATGCCTCCGGATCCATGTCCTTGACCTCGACGCGGGCGGAGCTCTCCTCCTTCGTCTCCCCAAAGAACTCGGCCATGAGCACGGGAGACCTTGCGGCGAGCACGGCCTTGTGCGCGGCGAAGGACTCGCCGGAGACAAGAAACGTGACGTCCGCTCCGGTCTGGCCCCGCAGGAGCTCGCCGAGATGCCGGCGCAAGTCCGACGACGGGACGTCCGCTCCATGAACCGAGCTCGCTGCTGAACCGGGTATGTCCTTCAGCACGGTGATGGTGCACCGCACTGTGTAAGAATCATCCTTGATATAGACGGATTTTTCCAGAGCACTCATTTGAATGAGGAAAACTGGAGACGAGCTGTCTTGGGGGCGCTTGAATGTTGCTGCTTCTCTCTCTTCTTTGGAGGGGTTGAGCTTTCCCTGTGGATCTACGAGCTGACAGGCTAGACTGGCCCTCACGCTGCTCGTACGGGCTTCACCGATGAAGACGAGCTTCAAGGCTAAAGACGAACTGTGGTAACGATTGGACAGCCCTGTAGGATACAAATGGATATCCCAGTCGTAGCCGTAGACGTTCCACCTGGATTTGATGCAGCCGTCGACGCTGTCCATGGTCTTGGTCATGGAGTAGCCATTGATCGTGAGCAGCTGCACCGAGCGGACGACGTCCGTGAGGTTTGTGCAGGCATCTTCCATGGAGATAGCTGGGAAGTGGAATGAACAGAGTAGAGGAGACGATATGAGAAACTGAGAATGATTGTGGAGGTTTTATGGAGGTTGTAGTTGTACACCTCAAACGCAGTAACCATGACTCCTCGGGTAAAGATGCATGAAATAGAATATCAATGGTCGATCGAGCTGAATAACAAATGATCTGTCAATGCGGTACACCAACAGCCACACGATGTTCACCAACACAAAAATGCTTCGTATTTCCAACTTGCAGCGTCCCCATCATCAATGGTGACTGCTGGTATACTGCACGCATGCAACCTCCAGCATCCATTTATTGGCATGCGGCAATGCCTTACCCGAAGAGTCCAGTCGACAGCTTACGTCCCGGTATAAAAATCGTGGCGAAGTACCCAACAATCTTCCTCACATGCACGGGTAGCATTCTCACTTCAGTCGTCTCTCGTAACTTCCCCTTTTTCCCTCCACTCTCGTATCTCTCTGCCTTCGCCATGGCAAGCACCCACATCAACCTCACCGACGTTGTGCGCTCGGTGCGGCTGCTCAGGGTCAACGGCTACTGCATGACCAAGACCATGGACAGCCTCGACGGCTGCATCAAGTCCAGATGGAACGTCTACGGGTACGATTGGGAGATCCGACTGTATACCGCAGGGTTGCCTGGCCATCATTCCATGTACATTTCGTGGATATGGGTAGAGCTCTTCTTCCTCGGTGAAGCACGGGCGCGCAACGTTAAGGCGACTCTCGGTTGTCGCCTGGTGGATCCGAGGGGGAAGCTGAAACCATCTGAAGAGACGAGACGTGGTGGAACATTCAAGAATCCGCAGGACAGCTCGTCTGCGTTCTGGCTCATCGAAAAAAGCGCTCTAGAAAGATCGGCCTATCTCAAGGACGACTCGTTCACCGTGCAGTGCACCATCACGGTGCTGAAGGAAATACCCGATCTGCCATCGATCTCGGTTAGGGGAATAATGGAGGTGCCATCGTCCAAATTGCACGAGCACCTCGGCGAGCTCCTGAGGAGCGGGACCGGAGCGGACGTCACGTTTCTTGTCTCCGGCGAGTCCTTCGCCGCGCACAAGGCCATTCTCGCTGCAAGGTCCCCCGTTCTTATGGCCGAGTTCTTCGGGAAAATGAAGGAGAGGAGCTCTCGCGACGCCGAGGTCAAGGCCATGCTGCACTTCGTCTACACCGACACGGTGCCTGAACTTGCTGATGAGAAGACAGAGCTGGTGACGGCTATGGCTCAGCATCTGCTTGCTGCTGCTGAGAGGTACGGGCTCGACAGGCCCAAGCTGATTTGTGAAGGCAGGCTCTCTTGCGGCATCAGCGTCGACACGGCGGCGACGACTCTGGCTCTAGCGGAGCAGCATAACTGCTCCCTGCTCAAGGCAAAGTGCTTGAAGTTTATAGTCAGAACTCCGGCGACTCTTGATGCTGTCATGGCGACGGACGGGTATCAGCACCTGGAGGCAAGCTGCCCCTTGGTGCTGCGCGAGCTGCTCAAGTCCGCCCGTGGCAGAAAGCGTGGCTAACAGTTAGTGCATGCCAAGGTCCAATACTGGCATGCCCGTGTGCATTGTGCCAAGTTATGCACTTGTTTTCTGTCACGAAAGAAAACTTATTTTGCTGAGTATATTCTATCCCCATGTGTTACTGCTGGCAATTAGTTTCTTTTTTGCGAGTACTGTTAGCAATTATCTTCTTTCTCCAGATTTACGACGCCTGGATGGAGGGCGTTGAGCGATATGGAAGCGCCACACCCGAGAGGGATATTTTGCTTAGAACTTTGGGGCGCTCAAATTTGTGATTGGTTTTTTGAGCAGCTAAACCGAGTAGGAGTTAAGCTAAGAGTAAATTGTAAAAACCATCATAATTGGGGCTGAAGTTATCAATGCTTCATGGAAAAAGCACCAGAAAACATGCATTTTGGCGCGTGTTTGATGACTTTTGGATAATTATGATTTTTTTTTTTGCAATTTACTCTTTGTCTGGGCATGCTCTTGCCAAAAACCATAGGGAGTACCTAGAACTCATCTAGATGAGATATAGTTTGGTCTCATTCACTTTGAAAACAAGAACAGATACAACTCATGTCAGCACACACGTATCTTATAGCATCACATCCAATGGTTATAAAAGATGAATAAGACCAAATTATATCTCATCTAGATGAGTTCTAGTAAAACTGAAACCATAACCCCAATAGCAGCAGCTGAATTCGGTCTGACCACACCAAGCTTTGGGAGTGCACCGATCTGCACCTGAATGTACTGTTAAATCGGTCTGAACGCCTCTCATTGTGATCAAAAGTCCAGTTCTGCACTATTGCGCGTACAAAAATTACTTGTATTTCTAAATAAGATGCTTGTATTATTTACTAGGAGCAACGGAAGTTCTGATTTACATAAAAATAGTATGAAACTAGATTTTCGTTCAAACCTATTAGATCGATCAACTACAATCCATTCAAACAACCTCCAATATATATATAGTTCAACGAAGCACTATTTCCCCAAGCTCAGGCGACGATGGGTTTGGGCGGCAACTCCTTGGCGGCGAGGAAGTGCGCGAAGAGCTGCCTGGCCTGCACGGGCGTGACGGTGGGCACCATGTGGCCGGCGCCGCGGACGGTGACGAAGGTGAGGCCGTCGTAGTCCACCTGGAAGCCGCCGACCTGGTCGCTGGTGAACCACTCCCTCCACTGCTTGAGGGTCCTGAGGCCGAGCTTGCGCAGCGCGTGGCGGGTGGAGGAGACGGGCACGCGGCCGTCGGTGTCGCCGCTGTACACCCAGACGCGGAGGCCGGCGTCGACCATCCTCTTGATCACCGGCAGCGTGGACGCCGGCGAGTCCTGCCAGTGCTGGAACAGCGGGTCGCTGCACGCGGCCCACGCGTAGGGGATGCTCCCGGTGGCGTTGGCGTGCAGCGCGTGCTGCACGTCCCGGCGATTCAGGTACGCGGCGGCGTAGTTGTCCAGGCACGGGTCGTAGCTGTTGTAGCGCGGCCGCAGGGGCCTGCCGTTGTCGGACCGGTGGAGGCGGCGCGGCAGCTGGCCGGCGGCGCCGGAGGGGCTGGCGGTGCAGGCGGGGGTGTAGAGGCTGTAGAGGTCGATGTGGTCGAACGCCCCGTAGAAGCCGTTCATGGCGCGGTCGCAGGCGGGGTTGCTCGCGGGGTTGTGGCCCGTGGAGGAGAAGGCGCTGCTGTTGCCGGCCTGGTCGAACCTGCAGTTCTTGTTGATGGCGTCGTAGAGCTCGTCGGAGATGACGGCGTGGTCCCAAGCGTAGTCCACCATGCCGCGGTCGTCCGACGCCTCGTCGATCGCCGCGTTCCCGATCTGGGACAACTAGAGGTTAACATCATCGACGATAAGGTAGGAACATCTAACCGCAAATCAACAGAATTGATTGCGTACCATGAATCCCTTGAAATTGATGTGCCTGCTCCTGTGCACCTTCTTGTTCTGCTCCACGATCTTCTCGGCGAGATTGGGGACGTAGTGCCCTACCAAATTTAGAAGATTGATTAGATTTTCCCCCCCTAATATCACGTAGTTAATGTGGTACCATAATCACGAGATTAATCGACGGGTAGTACTACCTCCGTCTCGGTGAATAAGTCATTCACGTAGTTTTAGGTTGACGATTTAACTATCTAAATATGTATTATATGTGACAAAAAATATATATTTAGAAACTACATCCTTGTAGAAATGTAGTGATATACTTTTCATTATATATAACATATATTTAATTCCTCAAATCGATGACCTAGAACTACGCGAATGACTTATTCACCTAGACGGAGGTAGTAGTAGCAATACTCACCGGCGTAGCTCTCTCCGGCGATGTAGAAATCGTGGCCCTTGAACTGCGGGAACCTCTCGAACCAGTTTACGAGGAACGTGTACGCGTCATGAGCTGATTCATTCACAAACGCGTCCACTCGATCGAGTAAGTCAATTAATCAGAGAAAAACTACGTAGAAAAGTATGCACGGGTTGGGTACTGGGTTCATGCATGGATGGATACGTACCGGCGAGCTCGTCGCCGAATCTCTCGAGATCGGCGGTGGTGTTCGTGTAGGAGAATCCGACGCCGGCGGGCTGCTCCAAGAAGAGCAGATTTGCCTCTGCAGTAGCACACGTACAGAAAATTAACAACTAAGATTACAACTATTTAACTGTAATTACCAAAGTTGATGGCACTGTGAGTTTGTGACAGGGTACCTTTGTTCCATGCGTCGGGGTTGAGCCTGAGCTCAGGTGTTCCCTTCTGGATCAGCAAGGGGCCCACCTCCTCCAGCGCTCCGTATCCAAGCGACGAGCATCCGGGCCCTGCATGCATGCAATAATATTTTTTGACTCTAGAACGACTACTCAGATCGATCGAGTCGAGTAGATGCTCATGGTGCGTACCTCCGTTGAGCCAGAGGACGAGCGGCTTCTTGACGACGTCGTGGGTGGCCTCGAAGAACCAGTAGAAGAGCGCGCGGCCGTGCGTCTCGTTCACCGTCACGCACCCGGCGAACTGCCGGACGCCGAGCCCCTCCGGCTGCCCCGGCAGCGACTCCACCAGGTCCGCCTCCTGCCTGTCGAACACCTTCGCGAACCCGTCGTGGTGGTGGTGGTGGCGGTGGTGCCTCGCCGCCTCCACGGTCGTCGTCGAGACGAGCGCGACCGCCAGCAGGAGGACGACCGCCGCCGCCGCCCTCGACATCGCCATGGCTACTCGACGTACGTAGATCGATCGACCCAGGCCGCTCGTGAACTGCTACGTACGTGGTACTCTGCTCTGCCGATGTTCTCCTCGGGGCGTCTGTGCCGTGGGTATATATATGGCATCACGTTAAAGTTTTCCTGATGGGATTTCGACCGTGTTTGGATGGAAATCAAATCTCTCGCAGGGAAAGAGATGGAAATCAAATCAGCTCGTGGCTGGCCGTTGCGATGCAGGGTTTGGTTTGTCTGGTAAGTCGTTATTGTATCTATTACTTACATCAGCATTGCTGCTTGCTACGTATCTGGACGGATTAAAACGCGGGCAGACTGGTTCCAGGAATCCAGCTGCTGCTATGCACGCACGCACGTATCTGGACGGATTAAAACGCGACGCCGCCAGTCTGTTGAAAAAGGATCCAGCTTGCTAATTTCATGCGATTCCATTGTATCTACTGTCAGGTTTTGTTACGAATTTTGGTCACGGGCTTGTTGTTGCATGTTGATTGATTTTTTTTTTGACACAGCATGTTGATTGATTGATTGGTTCGGTACCGAGACAGTACCTGACACATACTCGTATATGGTAGAGCTGTACGCAGGTACCATGTCACGTGTATGTCTACAAATACGGTCGAGTTAGCCGGTTTAGACCATGACACAATACGGCAGTACACAAAAGTAAACTACACGCTGAGAGGAGGTAGATTCACTAAGGGCCCCAATATACAGATGATGTATAACACCATCAGGTACATCGAATCCTGATCAAACGCATGGCAAATACTCGCTGCAACGTGGTAATTATTTTGAGAAAGAATTGCACTACGTGGCAATTTTTCACTTTTTTTTGAGCATCAGTACAGACACAAGCGCTCATATACACGCGCATACACCCACTCCTATGAACGCACGCACGCACACCCTACCCTATGAGCACCTCCGAGAGACTGAGCCGGCATATCATCTTGAAATTTACGAAGTCACCGTAGGCGCCTCGTCGTCGACGGGAACGTCTCCTCCCACTGAAAGCGCATCGCCGGAAATCCTGAAATAAATCCAGGAATAATGCGAGCACCAGGATTTGAACCCTGGTGGGTTGGGAATACCACTGTCCACCTAACCAACTCAACCATAGGTTCACTTTTGAACGTGGCAAATCCTATACATAACCATGGCAATTTTATCAGTTTTTGCATGGCAAATCTGATCGTTAGATTTTTAGTGTTAAAAATCTGCAACATTTGGAGCATCTCCAATAGATGTATTTTACATCACCAAAATGTGATTTTTATATCATCAAAAAATGGCCAACTTCAACAGATGGTGTATAATAGACGATGTAAAACTAGTGCTCCAATAAATGATGTAAAACTAGTGTTTCGGCGGCATGCCAGTGGTGTGGGGGCGGCTTGGAATCGGGTGTCGCAGTCGCAGGGAGACGACCAGCGTAGTCACAGAGCCTGAGCGGTGCGACGGCGACGTAGATTCTCCAAATCGAGTGGCTTTGATTCGGCTGAAGTCGAGGCGTGCGGCGGCGGGGAAGCAGCGGAGTCACATGGAGACAACCGGAGATGGAGGTGGAGGTTGTGCGGGCGCCGGCAGTGACAGAGATGCTTCAAATCAGGACGGCGCGACGGCGGCGGAGCGGCTTCGATTTCGCTGATTTCAAGGCATGGGGCTGCGGAAAAAAACGGTGGATCCGGCGACGGGGGTGGGGAGGCCGGATCTGCCAGCGGTGGGGTGCGGCAGGGCCCGGTGTGCGGGCGGCGTGGTGGCAGGGTGCGGCGGAAGGAAGGGCGGACGCGCGGTGGAAGGTTCTAGTGGCAGTTGGGCTTTGCACGGCGCTGCTGCGTTTTACATCTAGATGTAAAATCTGTACCCAAGTGATGTATGTTTGCATCACTTGGTGATGCATTTTGCATCAGATGTTAACATAGATGTATTTTTTTTTCATCTACATCATATATTGGAGGGACGTTTTTGAGCCTTGGTGATGTATATTTCGGTTATTTTGTCATCTACATCATATATTGAAGATGCTCTTAGGCTCGCTAAACCAACACTAGAAAAAGAATTATATTTTTTGTGTGAAAAGGATCATATCTGTTAGAAAAGTTCATCAGGAGTACAAAGTATCTCAAACATAATAAAAATTACAATAAGATTCCAAGACCACCACAGAACGATCACTACTACTGCCAGAACAAGCCGATGTTGTCCCTCCCCTACCGAAACCGGCTTGACCTTGTCGATGGCAGCCGGGAAGTCTTCATGCACGTGCCCCTAAGGACCAATGCCCCGGAGCCGCAGTCGTCGACGATGAATCCTTGCGTAGATTTGAAGCACCTGCCACCAAATCTCGCCACATGACAAAAAACCCTAACCTCACCGCTCGAAGTAGACGACAGGAATCGCCGGAGATCTATCGACTATATCTAAACGGATGAACTAGAGGAGGATCGAAGTCTGAAAGACAAACTGAAAGAGGAAGTGCCGCCATCTGCTCGAGTGTCGCACTTATGAAAAAAAAACCATACACTAAACTACTAACTTGGGCAAAGGCACAGGAATTCTCCTCCCCACCACCAGCCGCTGAAGCGGTAGACAGAGAAGAGGCGAATCTATGGGCTCACCGGTGAAGTTCGGAGGAAAAAGTTTGCCATAACCGGCTAGGGTTAGGGAAGCAAGCGAGAGGATCAAAAAAATCATATCAAAATGCAGGCGGTAGGTAGTTGCTACTAGGCTGATCCGATTAACATGCATTAACTCATATTTGAAGACCAATTTGAGGTTTGGGGACAAAAACAGTTAACTATCGGATCCCCTAAAATGTACAATGCTTATTTTTTTTTGAGACAAGTACAATGCTTATAATTTTACCTCTTGCCTTTCTCAAAATCTGCTCTAGTAGTGCCTATATTTGGTCCTCACTTAAGCCGTTGGAGTAAAACTAGGGCCGCCTTCATTCATGGCACACCGACCAGCACATGAACATTTTTCAATTAGAAGAGGAATGTCTTTCCGAAGACAAGAACATCTAAAAAGCACATAAAACAATATGTATATCCACACATTTTATTTTATTTTATTTTGCTAAACATGAACATCTCTCTTAGAAAATATGTACACTTTCTTTAAATAAAATTTTTATCTATGATTTTTCTGAAAATACATGAACATTTATTTTTCATATACATGCACATTTTTTCCTTCAAACACCTATTTTTCCCTAGATACTTGCACATTTTTTTATATGTGAAATTTAGTTTTGCAACATGTGAGCAATTGTTCACTTTTCTTAAAATGATCATATAAAAATTATGAAATAAACATTTATTTTTCAAGGATACGTCAAGATTGACGTGTCGAGATCAGAGATAGACAACAACAAGATGGCACAGAGTGTTCGTTACAGATTGTTCGCCATGCATTTTAAGTTTATATAGAAAAAGAAAATTTTGTATCGTATGACCGCACGGACGGCATATACAAACACCTATGAATCCTGGAGAGACATTGCCTGCCGCAGATACAAGATGTGGTGGTGCCCACCAGATCATTCTTGCATTGGATGGCAATGAGGAATCCGATCTCACTCCTCAGTGGATCATCAATTTTGTTGGAGTTGGGTGTGGATTCTACAAAGATGGTGTTGGTTTAAACTTTGAGTGAATTCCACTTTTTACCCCATATTTGTACATTTGTGACACTAATTACCCCGTCGAGTGAAAATTCGTCTAGAATACCCCCTTTGAAAGCTTTGGACCCTCGTTTTCTGATGCGTGTCCATCAGGTAAGGTGTGAGGTGATGCTCCGGATCCAAAAATATGTGGACGGCCACAAGGAATGGAACAGATAGACAAAAGAAGCTTGGACAAGATCGCCAATGATGCCCTCCGATCCTTACAGATTTTTTTACGAATCAATGACGCAACATGCCGATCCTATCGACCATAAACAAAGAAAATGTAAAACTAGGGTAAAACCGTGTTAAAAGTCTCCAAAATCTGATATTTCAATAAAATTTCCGCTAAATGGGGTAATATGTGTCACAAATGTACAACTACAAGGTAAAAAGTGGAATTCACTCTTAAACTTTCTCCGGAAGATGGCGTGGCACATGAGATTGATGGCAATGTGCTCACTTATGGTTGTTTTAAAATGGAGACAAAAGATTCGACTCATCAATTAATTAAGAGGATGATATTGCCCAATTAATTAACAAAAACTCGGGCGAAAACCCGGTTGATGTGCTCACTTATGGTTGTGGCTTGCCACTTTTCTTAGAGCTGGCCAGGGATTCTGCTGATGTGTTGTTTGGTGACCATGGACGTGGTGCGGGAATAACGAGTTTGCTGATCATGTGATAACTCATTTCGGCAGCTTGTTACTACTCCTGGAGCTGGATGTGCGTAGTCGCCAGGAGCTTCTCGGAGGTGTTGAAAATACCAATTACTTTGGCCCACGATCATGGCGTGGGTGGAGTTGAATTGGCATGTTCTATTCAAGGTCATCAGAAGATGACAAGTTGCAACAACTATTGCTAAAAGAAATGGGGCCAGATGGTGCCATTTGATAGAACCTGTGGCTAATCACGGACACGGAGGCAGATTTTGGAAAGGACTCTCGGCTATGCTTACCCTCAACCCAAGAGCATGAGATTCCCTCAACAAGTGCGCAGCTGCTTGATTTATGCTCTACGGCCGGCCAACTCTAATTATGGTTCTGAATAGAAGGAGATCGTGCTACACAAATCTGGTTATGAGTTCTTTGTTGATTATCTACAGTTCAATAGAAGGGGCCATTGCTGCCAATTCATTTGGGCAAACATTAGTGCTTCAGTTTTGACACTATCAGCTTCTTCAGGACATATGCTTATACCACAAGACGGAGTTTCCCAACCCCGACTCCGACCCCGCGTCCCTCCTCGAGGCGACACGGGGGGAATCCAGATCCCAGCCACCGGCCGACCTCCTTTCCCCCCTCCCCCTCGTCGCCGCCAAGGGCTACTGCCGGGCAAAGCCCGGGCACGGCCGGCGGCGGCGGGGTCTCTCCTCGGCGTGGCTCCCCGCCCTTTGACCATGGCGCGGTGCTCTGTCGGCGGCGGCGCTTGGCGGCGTGGTGCTGCGAGGGCGCGGCGGCGGCATGGCGCGGTGGCTGCGGGGGTGATGGAGCTCCGTCCGGTGGTGTTGCCTGCGGCTGCGGCGACCGGAGGTCTCCGTTCCGTCCCGATCCCCTTCTCCGGATCTGGATCTGGCCGGTCGAGACCCGGGCGTGGCTGCCGGCGGGAGTGGTGACGCCGGGCCTCCACGGCTGCTAGGCACGGTGGTCGTGCTGGCGGTTGCGTTGGGGCCCCGTGTGATGGTGGCGACGCGGCGGCGACCCGTGCACACGATGCTTGATGGAGGTTCCTTTAGCGGATCCGGGTGAAAACCTAGTTCTCGGCTTCATGCCAAGACCGGCGTTGGCGACACTCTTTTGTGTCATTACCTTCTTGAAGGCATCGCCGTGGAGAAGCTCCAGACCTCTATCCGCTACCTCCGGGGGAAACCCTAGATCAGTAGATCAGATGACGGCGGCGCGTTGGTGTTGTTTCCTCCTTGGGGGCGTCATTCTTGGAGGCGTACACGGGTTCAAGGGACCAGTGAGCGGCTTTTTTTTGGTGGAGCGGTGCTTCATCCTACACATTGATGACGGCGGATCTCGACGGCATGGTGCAGTGGAGACTCGGCGCCCGATGCGCGGTGCTGGACTCGCGCGGGAGGGGGTTGTTGTCTGGAGTCATGGTGACATCGATGGCAGAGTGGCCTGACAAGGTAGAAACCTCAATATCTGCTCTGAAGACGGACCAGTGGAAGATGGCGGTGACTACACATGTGAGTGTGTCAAACCAGTTCTGCCCCAGACCCGGTATGTGGCTCGGCTGGGGCTTCTGGCTTTTGATGATAGGCTTAGGTGAGTGGACTGGGTATTTGGCCCAGCTAGCGCCCCTTCATCATATGGATAGGAGTAGGGGTATACGATGCCAAGATGGCGGATTCAGACATATTGTTGTAATACTTTGTATGGGTCTCAAGAATAATCAATAAAGTGGCCGCATGCATCGACCAGATAGAGAGGCCGGGGGTCATCCTCCTTTTCTAAAAAAATATGCTTACATCATTGATGGGTTGGTGCTGCAGCAGGTAGTGCCGTATGGAATGGGGAACGACGGCATGGCTGACGCAACTTCAACGAGTAAGGTGTTGGCCAAACACCTTGGAATGCCATATGCTTGCATGATTGGTGTTACGCAGGTAGTGCCTTATGGACGTTATTCTTTTTGCAATGGAAGATCCTTGTGCACATCATGTTTTTTTAGAAAGACTCCCGGCCTTTGTATCCGGGCGATGCATGCAGTCATTTTATTAATTATACGTAAAGACCTTTAAAGTAATACATCAGATAGTATGAAGCAATCATCTTGGCAACATCTGTTGTTACTTCTATCCACTTGATAAAGGGGTGCCGACCGTCCGAACTCAATACCAAAAGACATCACACTAAAACCTAACATCTAAAGCCGGAGGCCCCAACCAAGTCATGTTGATTGGACACACACCGGTACGGCGCACTCTCAGAGGCTGCCGCCTTTGTCTTCCACTGATCTATCTTCAGAGCGGGCACTGACGCATCGACCTTGCCAGGACTGCCGTGGACGCCACCACGGTGCCAGACAACGCGACGATCCTGCATGTATCCATCCACATGCGTCCGCCGCTAAAACTTCACAGCACCATGCCACCGAGATCCGCCGTCGGCCTTGCGGTAGATGTGATACCGCTCCTCCTCTTGTCCCCTCCAGCCAGCACTTGCTCCAAAACAATGCCCCCAGAAGGGAAAACGATGCCAAAGGCGTCATCATTGTCCGATCCGGTAGATACAGATCTAGGATTTCCCCTGAAACATCCCGATCGAGTTGACGTGACCTGCAACGACGACGCCTCGAGAGACGTCAGAGACGCCGCCATCGTCCGCCAAGACCGCAGTCAGGTTCAATTTTCACCGGAAACTGCGTCGTCCCGATCTCGTGGCTGGCTGGAACCGCGAGGAGCCTCGCCATAAAGACGTATGCCGCCGCCAGTACTCCAGCGGAGATCCTCCATCCCCTCACTGGAGCTCTCATCGCGCCGCTGACCATCCACGGGAAGGATCAACGACGGATCTAGCTGGGATGCCAGATCCACGGCCGTTGCCGCCGCCCATCGCAGAGCCACGAAACCCACCAGAGAACCCCGGCGGCCATGGGGCCATTGATTGCCACCGCACGGCCAGGAAGCCGCACTGGCTGCCGTGCGAAGCACCCTGCCCGAGGCGCCCCAGTCGCCTCCAGGGTTGCCACCATATCCTCCTGCCCTAGCGCCTTTGGCTTCGGGCACCACCGCCACCGCGGCCAACGCCAACAGCAGCAGGATATGCCGGTATAGGGTTCGGGACGGGCGACGCTGGGATCTGAACCCCCTAGCGTGGCCCTGGGGTTGTGCACATCATATACTTCCTCCGTCCCATAATGTAAGACGTTTTTTGACATTATACTAATGCCAAAAAACGTCCTACATTATGGACGGAGGGAGTAGTATTCAGGGTTTGCATTTTACTCCTCACACCCTGAGATTCTGGTGTTAACATTCTGGTGTTAACGTGCATTTCGTTAACTCGCGCTGAAGGCGCTCTCAGCTGGGCCGACCCATATCACCTCCAGGGTTGCCAGTCGCCTCCAGGGTTGCCACCACATCCTCCTGCCCTAGCGCCTTTGGCTTCGGGCGCCACCGCCACCGCGGTCAATGCCAACGGCAGCAGGATATGCCGGAATAGGGTTGGGGACGGGCGACGATGGGATCTGAACCCCCTAGCGTGGCCCTGGGGTTGTGCACATCATATACTCCCTCTGTCCTATAATGTAAGACGTTTTTTAACATTAGTTATGAACGAAGGGAGTAGTATTCAGGGTTTGCATTCTACTTCTCAAACCCTGAGATTCTGGTGTTAACCTGCATTTCGTTAACTCGCGCTGAAGGCGCTCTCAGCTAGGCCGACCCATATCACTTTATTCTGTAATCTGTAAAATCCAAAAAAGGTGCAGCAACGGATTTGAACCTGAAACCTCAGCGTTCCTAGGCAACCGACAAACCATTACACTATCCAATGAATTCGTGAAACCCTTGCTGGTTTTCGTATTTTATTTGTTTCTTCAATTCGTGGGTCTTTTTCTGAACGTTTTATTCGTTTTTTTCTTTCTTTCCCTTTTTCTTTTTCATAAATGCGTGGATTCTTTTCAAATTCATGAACTTTCTCTTCAGAATCGATGAATCTTTTTTCCCAAATCCATGAAATTTTATTCAAATTCTTCAACATTTTTCAAATGTGTGAACTTTCTTAAAAAATTGATGAACTTTTTTCAAATTCAACGATTTTTTTTCAAATCAATTTTCTTTAAATTGAATGAACTCTTTTTCAAATTCGATGAATTTTTTTCAATTTTGTGTACTTTTCCTAAAATTGGTGATTTTTTTTAAAATCGATGAACTTTTTTCCAAAATGGTGAACTTTTTTGCCAAATCGATGAACTTTTTCAGATTATGTGAACTTTTAAAAAATCAATGAACTATTTTGAAAAATATCAAAATTGATGAACTTTTTTTCAAATTGGATCAATCATTTCTTCAAATTGATGAACTTATTTTCAAAATCATTGAACTGTTTCCAAAGTGATGAACTATTTTTCTCAAATTCAGTGAATTTTTTAAACTTTTTTTCAAAATTGATGAACTTTAGTCAAAATCGATGAACTTTTTGTGAAAAAACTGACTACAGTTTTGCAAATTCATAAAATTATATCAAATTCATTTTTTCCTATTGGAATGCACATATTTACATATTTGTATTTTTTCAAAGTTAATATACTTTATGATTTCATTAACTTTTTAAAATTTATAGAAAAACCGCAAGTAGTTTTTTTAATTGCCAGGGTTTTTCACAAGTGTTCGCAAGAAAAACCATCCAGGAATAAGTATCTAGGGAGAACATGAGCGTTCTCAGAGCTCAGCGAATGTCGGCCGTCGGATCGGTTTCTTGATGCGTTTTGGACCGTGTGATCTCGTCCTCGGATGCTATCGGCCGTTGGATCAAATCAAAACACTGCTACAATGAATAGTGATGAAGCACTCGTGCCACCGTCTATAAAATTGGGTGGCCGCCGAGGGCATTTCCGTCATTTCATGTGTAGCGTATAAAACCGCAATGGCTCCCGTGGAGAACCCAGCGCCCGCGCCTCTCCCGCACTCACGTCGCTCCCTCTATCTCCCTTCAAACCCTAACCCGCGCCAGCCAGCCTGCCCCGCTGCCGCCGCCCGCCGCCGTCACCGTCTGCCGCCGCAGCCCCGGCACCCATTCTCACCCCGTCTTCTGCGAGGTCGCTTCCACGTCGCCGCCATGTCCTTGATCCAGCCGGCCGCCGCCTTGGCCTCCTCCTCCTCCTCCCCTCCCGTCCTCTTCCTCCCTCATCTCTTCCCCGTCGTCAGGCTGCATGCTGCTCCACCCTTCCTCTTCCCCTCCCATCATTCCCCTCCCTAACCCTGGATGACCGCCGGCCCTCGGCACCTCCTGCTAGACTGCATCGAGGAAGCGCTGGACCTTCATCCTTACGTCCGTGCGCCTCTGGGAAGAAGATGACCCAAGGTAAGGTTCCTTCGAATTCTTTGTTTGTTTCTTATATTGGAGATGCGGGTCAGCTGATTTGGGGGGCCTTGAGGCATTTAAATAAAGCACATGTGTTCATCTTACGTGAGTTAAAATCTACAACATATGTTCTAATGCCATTTAGTTTGGTAGAATTCCTCTCTCTCACCCATATATGCTACAGATGGAACAATGAACTGAGTTAAAATGAAGTGTGGCTTGTTCTAGCTTAAAAAACAATATGCTACAGATGTAAAATTAGTTGTGACTAACCAGAACAACCTTTGTGCGTGGATACTCAGTGTGGTTCTTTATTTGATTGAATGCCGCTCCTTCCATTTTGTGCTTATTATTTTGCATGACGTGATTTGAGTTTAAGGGCATAAGGTTGTGCTTATTATTAGTTGCTGCATCTGTGATGTGAGGATCTATAATTCAAGAACTACAGTATGCTGCATCTTTGATTAGAGGTGTAGGCCGTACCAGTTTTTTGGTCTTTATATTGGTGATTTCGTTCTGTTAGGAGGTCACTACCTAAGGAGTAAATTACTAGCGAAGGAGCAGCTGATGTATGAACATCATTGGGTTCAAGGAGTAAATTATTATGGTTTGGCAGAAATGTCAGTTTATTACTATTACATGAAATCTATAACCTATGCTAATGTGTGCAATCTGGACAAGGAGGACAACTATTTTTTGGGGGCCTGATTCTTATGTAATTTCTCTCTATGTTGCAGAACTCCCTACTCTCATTTGGTGCACCCCAGTATGTAGTGAGAGTGATTGCAATGCCCCCAGGAATATCAAACCGTATATGTAGTCAATGATTTCAATGCCTCTAGGGATATCCCAAGAAATATTTAGCTATCCATTGCAGGTAAATGTATTTTCTAAAGATGTGCAAGTGCCTTCTGTCATCTATTTTGTGTGAATATCCTTTGTTAGCAATTTATGTTTTAGTTGTAACTTTTCAGAACAAGTTTGGGCCAATCAAGGCCAGTGTTCTTTCAAATCATGTGTTGTCTTTTAGGCATGATCTTACTGTTGCATCTTTTGTTACCATGATGATGATGGATTACCTTGATGACAAGGAAAAGTTGATAACATATTATTTTCCTCTTTGACTGATGCAGCTGAATCTCTTAAGCCATTATATGTGCCTTTTCGTATGTCAGCTTCAGCTGCCTGTTCTTCACATGGTTTAACTGGATGCATTTTTCTCTTCATCATTTCCACTGTATGCTTGTTTTCTAGGTATCTTCCAAGATATGTTGTGAGTAAAACTTATATGATCCATATTATCCTACAATTATTTTATAGTAATTTGAACAAACAAGTTGATCTTATTATAACTTGGTCTATACTGCCTTTTCTTATTGGTTGTTCAGTATACATACATATCATTCTATTAGATTTTCCAATGCTATCGATATGATTTTGTGGGTTAGCTGATGCCTTGCAACCATTGACTTGCTTAGGTGCTACTAATGTTTTTTTTGCTTTTGTATACATAGATAGTTATTTTCTTCGGGGGAAATTTTAAACTTCACGTCACCATGGATCTATGGACATCTACTTTAGCTGTTATGTGATGATCTGATGCACTTGGCATATTAGGAGTTGATGATTTAGATCTGGAAGGAAATGTAACTTTGACATTGTATATTGCAAACTTTATCCTAATGAATATTTATAATCAAGTCTGATCGATTGAGACATGCTTCTAAGACAAGTACAGTAGTAGTTACATTAGCAATATGAATTTATCTTTGACTTAAAACTCTGGATCTTTTCTAAAGATGAATCGATAGTATTGCAATTTATCTCTGCCTTTTTCCAACGGATGCATGTCCATCCCCTGTTTATCAATTGTGTGTTTCCTTACTTAATCAAGAAATGTCTTAATTTCTTGGCTGGTATGTTGAAGAATATTTGAAAATATAAATGCTTCCTTCTTTTGAATAATCGGGTTCCCTTTTGCTAGATCAAGAAACATCTTAATTTCTCAGCCGCTGTTCTCCCCGTCGAGCTTGGCCCTTGCCATCACTGGGAGCAGACTGGGCTCAAACTTGAATTGCTCTGTTTCGGGATTTAGACCTTCTTCAGTTATGAAATCACAGATATCTTGCACGCATAGAAAGAAACTTGGATGTTCTTAATCACATGAAGGTGTTTATTACATGTAGGTGCCTTCTTTTAACCTATGCATGATCCAGGTTTCTGTGATGTGCAGTTTGGCCTATGAGCTTGCCGATACGTGCTTTCTTGACCTTGCGATACACCGTCCTCCTCCCCTGGCCGCCTAATAGGTCTATCCTTCTTACTCTAGCAGCAGAAACTGAAGCAGCTAGGGTTCACCACCGTATTGCCTATTATCTTTATGCCCCTCTTCCACCAACAATTACCTTGCAATAATGTAGTTCCAATCTTTGTTTTGTACAGGGTTTCTTAATCCTGGTTCGCTTCAATTGATTGATTCAGGCAGATCATGGAGGCTGGTTCTCACATTTCTGCTCGGGAAATTCTTCGATTGAGATTGAAATGACTGCTGGTTAGGTAATTAGTTCACACGTAGGAGTGGCATACCTCATCTCTTCATGCAAATATTGTACATCAAATTGTCTATTTGCGTTGTGTGCTCCTTGGAGATGTTAACTGAACTTCAAATCAGTTGTTTGTTTTTCTAAGATTATTTCAGACCTGAGAACTTGGGGTCTATTTAGAGTTACATATTATGTAGAAGGTTGTCGTGATGCTATACTACCAACAAATCACAAATGGTTGTTAGATATTTAGATGGATCTGTTGAGTTAACCACCGTATTTATCATTCTTTAAAGGTTAATAGTTGAAAGGATCGATATAATTGACTAGAGGGGGGGTGAATAGGCAACTAACATTTTTTAGCTTTTCTTTACCAATTTCAACTTTGCATCAAAGCAGGTTGTCTAGATATGCAACTAGGTGAGAAACCTATATGATGCGATAACAACAAGCACACAAGCAAGCAAGATATCCAACACAAAATAAGCTTGCACAAGTAAAGGTGAGAGATAACCAAAAGGGGAACTGTCGTGGTTCTAAGTCTGACAGTAGAATAGGGGTAGGTATGGAGAGGCAAGATCCTAGCTATGGAGTAGTTGTACACACGAGTGTTTAGCGAGTTCAGGCCCTTCTCGGAGGAAGTAACAGCCCTACGTCTCGGAGCCCGGAGGCGGTCAACCGATTTCTGTGTATATGAGTTACAGGGGTGCGAACCCTTCTACCAGTGGAGGGGGGTGGCTTATATAGAGGATGCCAAGACCCCAGCCAGCCCACGTAGAGGAGGGTTAAAGTACATTAAGGCCGGGCGTTACTGGTAACGCCCTACATAAAGTATCATCATGACCATTAAGACTACTTAATTACCGACCGTTTGGATACAGCATAGATCCTGAACTTCTGATGGTCGAGTGCGTCTTCATGGTCGAGTGTCTTCTAGCCGGTCGAGTGGAGTCTCCCTTGGTCGAGTGGAGTCTCTCTTGGTCGACTGGAAGGTAGCTTCGTCGGATGATGTCCTTGGGTATGGTATCCTAGATAGGTCCATGACCCTACCCTAGGTACATAACCCCATCATTAGCCCCCGAATGGATCGAGGTTCGAGTGAGGAAGGAGTTGATGATTTTCTCCGACTTATTTACTGTACTTTGATTATGTCGTATCTTGGATCGGCGATTCTTCTTTCGGCGTTGGCGTCAACTCCTACTTCGGTCGCCTTGATCCATTCTTGTCTTCTGTCGAGTGAACTTTTGGACTTCGGTGAACTTCCGAGCGACGGATCGCAGGAAAGATATCGCCTGACAGATCTATCTGCTGTTAGCGGATTTTGCGGGATCTGAAATTTGGGAAGCGCGCGAAGCGGGGCGATCCGCGGCAATCGGGCGGAATAAGGCATGGACGCCTCGATTTCCGCGCCGCCTTTTTCGCCACGTATCGTACGTGTGCGACTGTTTCGGGATGTGACAGATCTGCTCGGACCCACTCGTCAGCCACTCGGAAGCGCCTTTATATAAAGCGTCGGGGAAGAGTTTTTGAATAGTGCCTCCCCATTTTCCTCTCTTCCCTCTCTGCCTCCGCCCACGGCGCCTGCTCCTACCTCCGCCTTATCCACCTCTCGAGCGCTTCGCCGGCGATAATGGTGAAGGAGAAGACGGCGGCTCTAGAGCGCACGAAGAAGGCGACGGCGACGGGGCAAGCGAAGGGAAGACCGTCTAGTCGGGGCGGATCTTCGTCGAGGTCCCGCCTGCCAAAGGGTTGGGTCCAAGGGGATTGGATCCGCTCGACCATCACTGAGAAAGATCTCAATGACCTGGCCAATGAGGGACTGATCCCCCACGGGTCAGCGAGGCTCCCAGGGTCCGAGTGTCAACCGCAGCCGCAGGAGGGCGAGTGCGTTCTCTTAGCCACTCACGTAGATCGTGGTTTTTCTCTGCCGCCGAGTGTGTTCTTCCGTGGGTTTCTGAATTTCTTTGGGGCGCAACTCCACCATTTCAATCCCAATTCCATCGCCTATCTTGCTGCCTTTGTGTCCATGTGCGAGAACTTCCTGGGTTGTCGACCGCACTGGGGTCTCTTCAAGCACATATTCACCTGTCGGTCGCAGACAGTAAAAAAGGCGAGTCTGGGTGATGAGAGGACCAAGGTTATTCAGATGTGCGCGGGTCTTGGGATTCAGTTGAGGAATAAGAGCACTTTCCCGGCCATGACCCTTCCTGAGTCGGTCAGAGGGTGGCAGTCGACTTGGTTCTACTGCCAAGACGAGTCGACGTTGGGGCAGTCGACTGGTCTCCCTCCGTTCTCCATGGACTGAGTGGACAAACCGTCTTCTCTGAAGGTGCTTCCTGAGGAGAAAGCCGATGTAAAAATGTTGGTGGAGCGCATGGTCCAACTCGTTCGGGACGGAGTGACGGGCATGGATCTTCTGGAAGTCTTCCTTAGGCGGCGCATCCAACCGCTCCAGTACCGAGGCCACCCGATGTGGCTGTACTGCGGTACCGAAGACACCACTCGGGTCCATCCAGAGGCAGTCGACGACGCCATGCTGGAGAGGTGGGTGACCGCCATCACAGGGAACAAGGACAACCCTCGAGGAGCGAGGAGGATCCCGCCACTCGACTGTACCTATACGCCGGACAAGGTATGGCCGCTTATCTCCGAGTGTAATTTTGTTTTATCCATTCTGCTTTGCTGTGAATTGATCGAGTGATCTTCATTTTGCTTTGTTGCTTGTCAGGCCACCACGGAGTTATACTCGATGCCCAATAGAGCGCAGACACCGACTGAGGAGGAGGAAGGAAGTGGGGGCGAGAGCCCGGAGGAGTGGGATTCGGATGCTGACGACGATGATGAGGCTGACGACTCTGATGAGGAGGAAGAGGGGGAGGAGGAGGAGGAAGTTTCACCTCCCCGCTCGGAAAGACGCTCGAAGCTTGTTCATGATCCCGCGACTGAGCGTGGTAAAGGGGTCGCGACCGCTACCCAGTTGACCAAGCGCCCTCGGACTACTTCTCCGGCGCCGACTGAGAAAGCTCCAAAGTAGTCTCGAGTGGCACCGTCGAAACCTGCGTAGGTCTTGCCGAAGATGAAGATGGTGATCCCCACTATCTCAGGGTAATGGTAGTCTTGAGTTTTCCCCGTTTCGTAAACTTGCTCTTGGTCGACTCATGGGTCAATCGACTGATTTCCGGAACTACAACGCTGCTACTTCTGATACTTCGACCAAGGCTGAAGACCACGAGATGGAGGATGCTGCTACCTCACAACCTGGTATGATTCTTGTGATGCCGTTTTCAGTCGACTGACTTATTGTCTCTAATTTTGATTCTTTCTGCAGCTTCATCTAACATTGTTATTGACCTTCCTGACGACGACGACGAAGAACCACCGAGGCAAAGGAGGAGCAAGAAAACGCCTGCTGGCAAGGCGACTCGAGATGTGCCAGCACCCGAGACGTTGGTCGTGTAGGGAGACTCCACTCGACCCACCGTAACCTTCGCGGTGCCGTTGACGAGTGCTCGCCCTTCATCGTCGAGTGCTTCTCAACCCTCACTTTTCTCCACCTACCCCGTTCCGGAAGACCAAGCCAGTGCTGCTAGAGAAGCGATACGCCAAGCGGGGGTCATGATGGAGCAAGTGAAGGCGATACGAGAAGCTAGCCAGGCAGCCTATGACGCCAGTTCAACTCTTCAGAGTAATGTTCAGGTCAGTCGGTCACTGCCTGTTCTGTTAGGATATGATATCTGTAAACTCTTCTTCCTGCAATTCTCAGAGTTTATCCTACTCTTCTTCCTGCAATTCTCAGAGTTTATCCTGCACCCACTGGGTGTGTCGATTGAAATTCCGGACTAGTGGGGGCATGCTGAGTGCACCCATTGGGTGTAGTCCCCAAGGCTATGGTCGACTGCTGGCAGTCGACTATAGTCTTTATGTCTTAAGTTTTTTCCTTACTCGACTAGGTCGAATAGATTCATAGACCGGTGGGGGCACGCTGAGTGCACCCACTGGGTGTAGTCCCCGAGACTGTGGTCGACTGCTTGCGGTCGATTATAGTCTGAAGAACACCTCCGGGTTTTTTGTGTGTTGTTGGTCGACTGGTCGACTCTAACCGATGAAACTAGTGGGGGCACGCTGAGTGCACCCACTGGGTGTAGTCCCCGAGACTATGGTCGAATGTTTGCATTCGGCCATAGTCTTAGAAACGCTATGATTTTTCCTTACTCACTCGAAAGTGAGTTGTTTTTGACATCTGTCGATTGGTTCTTCGTAGAAATCCTATGACCTTGCGGCTCATTATACTGAGTTGGAGAACAAACACATTCAGCTCGAGCTCGATCTGAAACTGGCCCAAGAGAACTTGACGAACGCGAAGGAGGAAGCTAAAGGTATGCTTGGTGAGGCCTTTGACGACTGCCTTTGCCTCTCACTTGTTTCCTAATCTAATCTTACTGTAACTTTGTAGGCAAAGTGAGGGATGCCCTGAAGAAACAAGAGCTTGACTTGGCTGAAATGCAAAAAACTGCTTTAGAGAAGACCAGGCTTGCGGATGAGAAGCTGGCTTCAGTGACTAAGCTTGAAGAAGAAAACACCAATCTGAAAGCTGCTCTTGATGCTGCCAACCAGGAGGTCAGTCGACTGAAAAGCGACAAGACCACCCTGAATGATAAGGCCAGTGAGTTGAAGAGAAAGAAGAATGATCTAGAGGCTTATCTGGGTGGACTCGCCAAGAAGTTGTTCCTTATGCTCGAAGGTAACCCTTTGTATCAACCAAATATTTAATTGTAACCTCCGACTGCTTGTCTTGACTTGATGGTTGTGCTTGCAGAATTCTGTCAGAACTTTGAAGAGGAGACTGGTCGACTGGAAGTAAACCTGGACCCCATCAACTCTCCTGTGAAAGATGAAGTCGCCATGAATGTGCTCCGGCTTGAATCTCATGTTGCTGCTGTCATCGATTACCTTGCGAGGCTGAAGGTCGCAACTTCTCGCATTGACACAACACTTTGGCCAAGAGAGACGCTCCAGAACGACCTCGAGTCTCTGATGACTCGACTGAACGAGGTCCCAAGTCGAGTGCAGGAGTGGAAGAAGTCTTCGCCAGGTGCGGTGCGGATGTTGCTCTGTCTCCGGTCCGCGTTCACTGCAAGGAGGCACGAGAGGACAAGCTGGTGGCCCTTAGGGTGGCTAACACCAAGAAGCACGACTTCAGATCTTTCATGGAGACCTTCATTGCCGCTGCCACTCGGATTGCAGATGGAATTGATCTGGACGAGTTTGTGGCACCTTCCAGCCCTCCACAGGAGGGGTAAAAAACTTCTGAGCTTGATACTTTAAATTTGCCTCGGTATGCCGAGTGAATTTTGTAAATGACAAACCTTAATAGGCCTAGCGCCTGAGCACTTTCGGTTCCGTTAGGCGTTATCAGAACTTGGACTCGTTGTTGAATATGTTTGCGTTTGGTTTGAGGTGTCTTTTGTAGGTTAAAGCGAAGCGCTTATTGCAATCGACTTGTTCCACAACCCACTTAGGCGAGCACTGGGCTATAGCTAAGCCCCCGAGTGGAGGTCTGCTCTCCACTTGGTGGGATTTCAGATACTTAGGCGAGCTCTGGGCTGCAACTAAGCCTCCGAGTGGGAGGTCTGCTCTTTACTCAGTAGGTTTTTAGATACTTAGGCGAGCACTGGGCTGCAGCTAAGCCCCCGAGTGGGAGGTCTGCTCTCCACTCGGTAGGATTTTCAAAAACTTAGGCGAGCACTGGGCTGTAGCTAAGCCCCCGAGTGGGAGGTCTGCTCTCCACTCGGTAGGATTTCAGATACTTAGGCGAGCACTGGGCTGCAGCTAAGCCCCCGAGTGGGAGGTCTGCTCTCCACTCGGTAGGATTTCAGATACTTAGGCGAGCACTGGGCTGCAGCTAAGCCCCCGAGTGGGAGGTCTGCTCTCCACTCGGTAGGATTTTTGAATTGGTGGCGCAGCTCGGAAGGAGAGGGTAGCAGTCGACCTGCACCTCGTCCTCCTTGCAGAACGCATGTTGTACTTGTACTTAGGCGAGTTCTTGGACTGCAGCTAAGCCTCCGAGTGGAAGGTTGGCTTACCACTCGGTAGGATTTTATTTATCTTAGGCGAGTACTTGGACTGCAGCTAAGCCTCCGAGTGGAAGGCTGGCTTACCACTCGGTAGGATTTTATTTATCTTAGGCGAGTACATGGACTGCAGCTAAGCCTCCGAGTTGAAGGCTGGCTTACCACTCGGTAGGATTTTATTTATCTTAGGCGAGTACTTGGACTGCAGCTAAGCCTCCGAGTGGAAGGCTGGCTTAACACTCGGTAGGATTTTATTTATCTTAGGCGAGTACTTGGACTGCAGCTAAGCCTCCGAGTGGAAGGCGGGCTTACCACTCGGTAGGATTTTATTTATCTTAGGCGAGTACTTGGACTGCAACTAAGCCTCCGAGTGGAAGGCGGGCTTACCACTCGGTAGGATTTTATTTATCTTAGGCGAAACGGATTTCGCAGCTAAGCCTTCGTGTGGGAGACTGGCTCACCACTCGGTTAGGATTTTTTTACAGACTTAGGCGAATCAGATTCGCAGCTAAGCCACCCACTGGGGGATTGTTTTATATGGACAAAAGTAATAACAATCACTGGGAAAACTATAAAGCTCTTGTCTTTGATAAATAAACTACAGGAGTACTTTTATTACAACTCATCTGAGTGAATACTTAAGTGTAAAAGGGGCGGAGAAGCTCCGCGTTCCAAGCTCGGGGCTCGTCGATCTGATGCTCGACATTGTAAAGACGGTATACTCCATTGTGGAGAACCTTGGTGATGATGAAGGGACCTTCCCAAGAAGGAGCAAGCTTGTGTGGTTTCTGCTGGTCCACTCGGAGAACTAAGTCTCCTTCCTGGAAGGCTCGACTCTTCACGTTTTTGGCGTGGAAGCGATGCAAGTCTTGTTGATAAATGGTCGATCTGATCAGAGCCATCTCTCTTTCTTCCTCTAAAAGGTCGACTGCGTCCTGCCGCGCTTGTTCTGCTTCAGCTTCGGTGTAGAGCTTGACTCGGGGAGCGTTGTGGAGTAGATCACTCGGCAAGACTGCTTCAGCTCCGTAGACCAAGAAGAATGGAGTTCTCCCAGTCGACCGGTTGGGTGTGGTCCTTAACCCCCAAAGCACCAAGGGAAGTTCGTCAACCCATGCACCAGCCGCATGCTTGAGATCACGCATCAAACGGGGCTTCAACCCTTTGAGAATCAAACCGTTGGCTCGTTCTGCCTGTCCATTCAACTGTGGATGGGCGACTGAAGCATAGTCGACTCGTGTGCCTTGAGATGTGCAGAAAGCTCTGAATTCTTCAGAATCGAAGTTTGAACCGTTATCAGTGATGATGCTGTGCGGGACTCCATATCTGAATATCAGTTCTCGGATGAAGCTGATAGTGGTGCCAGCATCGAGGTTCTTGATGGGTTTGGCCTCAATCCACTTGGTAAACTTGTCGACTGCTACCAGCACATGTGTGAAACCGCTTCTTCCTGTTCTCAACGGGCCAACCATATCCAAACCCCATACAGCAAAGGGCCAGACGAGTGGTATGGTCTTTAAGGCTGAGGCGGGCTTGTGTGACATATTGGAGTAAAATTGACATCCCTCACACTTGTCGACTATCTCCTTAGCCATTTCATTTGCTCTGGGCCAATAAAAACCAGCTCGGTATGCTTTGGCCATGATGGTCCGAGAAGACGCATGATGGCCACAGGTCCCCGAGTGGATGTCGTTGAGAATCATTCGACCTTCCTCCGGTGTTATGCATTTCTGGCTGACTCCAGTCGCACTTTCTCTGTATAACTGACCTCTCATGACGGTGAAGGCTTTGGACCGGTGGACGATCTCTCGAGCTTCTTCTTCATTCTCGGGGAGTTCTTTCCTCAAAATATAGGCGATATAGGGCACTATCCAATCGGGAGTGATGACCAAAACTTCCATGATCAAGTCGACCACCGCTGGGACCTCGACTTCAGTCGGATCTGTGGCGCTTTTAGGCTGCGGGGCTTCTTCAGTGAAAGGATCCTCTTGAACCGATGGTGTGTAGACATGTTCCAAAAACACACCACTCGGAACGGCTTCCCTCTTGGAACCTATCTTCGCCAAGTCATCAGCTGCTTGATTTTTTAGTCGGGGAACGTGATGGAGTTCTAACCCTTCGAATTTCTTTTCAAGCTTCCTCACTGCATTGCAGTATCCAGTCATGGCTGGGCTTCTAACATCCCACTCCTTCATCACCTGATTGACCACCAAATCTGAGTCGCCATAAACCATAAGGTGACGAACGCCGAGTGAAATGGCCATGCGCAACCCATACAACAGTGCTTCATATTCTGCTTCATTGTTGGAGGAATCAAAGTGGATCTGGAGCACATATCTGAGCTTATCTCCTCGGGGAGAAACCAAAACTACCCCAGCACCAGAACCATTTAACATCTTAGAGCCATCAAAGAACATGGTCCAATGCTCCGAGTGAACTTGAGTCGGCTGCTGCTGTTCAATCCACTCGGCAAGGAAATCTGCTATAGCTTGGGACTTAATGTCTTTCTTTGCCTCAAATTTGATATCAAGGGGAAGGAGTTCAATCGCCCATTTAGCCACTCGACCAGTTGCATCTCTGTTGTGCAGAATCTCTAACAATGGTGCATCGCTGACGACTGTAATGTCATGATCAGAGAAATAATGGGCAACCTTCTTCATGGTCATGTAGATCCCATATACGAGCTTCTGATAATGAGGATATCTTTGCTTCGATGGGGTCAAAACTTCAGAGAGATAATACACTGGGCGCTGAACTTTGAAGGCTTTCCCTTCTTCTTCCCGCTCGACCGTAAGTACTGTATTAACGACTTGTCCTGTGGCTGCAATATAAAGCAACAGAGGCTCTTTGCTGATTGGAGCAGCAAGCACCGGTTGGGTGGAGAGCAGAGTTTTTAACTCGGCAAACGCTGCATCAGCTTCTGGAGTCCACTCAAACTTATCTGCCTTCTTCATCAGTCGGTAAAGAGGCAACGCCTTTTCACCAAGGCGAGAGATGAATCGACTTAACGCGGCCAAGCATCCAGTAAGCTTTTGGATGTCGTGCACACGCACAGGGCGCTTCATTCGGAGTATGGTACCAACTTTTTCTGGGTTAGCATCGATTCCTCGTTCGGAAATGAGAAAACCAAGTAACTTTCCGCCAGGTACTCCGAATGTGCACTTTGATGGATTGAGCTTGATATCATACCTCCTGAGATTGGCAAATGTTTCAGCTAAGTCAGTCAACAGGTCGAAACCCTTTCACGACTTGACCACGATATCATCCATGTATGCTTCCACATTCCGACTGATTTGAGTGAGTAAACACTTTTGAATCATTCTCATGAACGTGGCTCCGGCATTCTTGAGGCCGAATGGCATGGTGATATAGCAGAAGCACCCGAATGGAGTGATGAAAGCTGTTTTGATTTCGCCGGGCCCATACAGACGGATCTGATGATACCCGGAATAAGCGTCTAGGAAAGACAATCTCTCGCACCCCGCGGTCGAGTCGACAATTTGATCTATGCGAGGGAGAGGAAAATGATCTTTCGGGCAGGCCCGATTGATATGTTTGAAATCAATGCACATACGAAGGGAATTGTCCTTTTTGGGAACCATAACGACATTGGCGAGCCACTCGGAGTGGTATATCTCTCGGATGAACTCTGCTGCAAGGAGTCGAGCCACCTCTTCACCAATGGCTTTTTTCTTCTGAACGGCGGACCGTCGAATATGTTCTTTAACAGGTTTTGCCTTTGGATAGACTCTAAGGCGATGCTCAGCCAGTCCCCTGGGAACACCTGGCATGTCAGCTGGCTTCCATGCGAAGATGACCCAGTTCTCACGGAGGAACTGGATGAGCGCTTCTTCCTATTTAGAGTCGAGTGTAGTGGAAATATGGGTCGGAGCTGCATTGGGGTCAGTCGGGTGGATGTGAACTGGCTTCGTCTCCCCGGACGACTGAAATGCTGACTCTGTGGTGGGCTTCTTGTCCCGCAGTAAATCACTCGGATCTGCGTTCTTCTTGTATCCCTCTAGCTCTATCACTGTTATCTGGTCATCCGCAATCTTTGAGCCTTTCTGGAAACACTCTTCTGCTTTCTTCCGGTTACCAGTGACGGTGATCACGCCTTTGGGGCAGGCATCTTTAACTTGAGGTACACGTAACATGGTCGAGCCATGAAGCGGGCGTAGGCTGGTCTTCCCAAGATAGCGTGGTAGGCGCTCTGGAAATCCACGATTTCAAATGTCAGCTTCTCTTGGCGGAAATGCTTCGAGTCGCTGAACACCACATCTAGAGCTATTTGGCCGAGTGACTCATCCTTCTTTCCTGGGATGACTCCGTGAAAACTCATGTTGCTGGAACTGAGCCTGGACATCGGAATGCCCATTCCCTTGAGCGTCTCTGCATACAGTATGTTCAACCCGCTGCCGCCATCCATCAATACCTTCGTCAGTCGAGTGCCTTCGACGACCGGGTCGACCACCAGTGCTTGCCTCCCAGGGGTGGCAATATGAGTAGGATGGTCCAACTGGTCGAAAGTAATGGGAGTTTGCGACCATCTCAGATAGTTTGGTGTCGCCGGTGCGACCATATTGACTTCTCGGTTGATCACTTTCAGTCGACTTTTGCTTTCTACATCAGCAAAAATCATCAAAGTGGAGTTGACATGAGGGTACTCTCCATCACTGTCCTGCTTGTCCTTAGCCTTGTCCGACTCCTTCTCTTTGCCCTTCGGCTGTTTCCCTTGGAACTGCTGGATTAAGAGCCGGCACTGTCGAGTGGTATGCTTTGGGTAGATGAAGTTACCCTCTTCGTCTTTCTTCGTGTGGATATGACACGGCAGGTCCATCACATCATTACCCTCCTTATCCTTTACCTTATTGGGGTTCCAAGATCCTTTGGGCTTCCCTTTAAATTTGCCCTGTGTCACGGCTAGAGCCTCTCCAGGAGTTGCTGGCTCAGCCTTCCGCTTTTGCTTCCGACTGGAGTTTCCTTTATCCGACTGACTCGGCTTGTACTTGCCGCTCCGGAGTCGGTCCTCTTCTTCGCCGTTGGCGTACTTGGTGGCTATTTCCATCATCCGACTCAGGGTCATGTCTCCAGTTCGACCAAACTTCAGGCTCAACTCTCTATTCTTGACGCCATCTTTGAAGGCGCAAACCGCTTGATGGTCCGCCACATTCTCTACAGTGTGATGCAAAGTGATCCACCTCTGGATGTAATCCCTCAGTGTTTCACTCGACTTTTGTACACAAACTTGTAGCTCAGTCAATCCAGCAGGTCGCTTGCAAGTTCCCTCAAACGTCCTGACGAACACTCGAGAAAGATCTTCCTAGGTGTAAATGCTGCTGGGAGCTAACTGATTCAACCATGCCCTGGCTGAACCCTCTAGCATAAGTGGCAAATGTTTCATGGCCACCTCATCATTACCGCCACCAATCTGAACATCCACTCGGTAGTCTTCGAGCCAAGTTTCAGGCTTAGACTCTCCGGTGAACTTACTCACCCCAGTCGCTAACCTGAAGTTGGGGGGTATCACTGCGGCTCTGATCGCTCTGCTAAAACATTCTGGACCTGAAACATGGACTCGGCTGCTTGTGGGCACGTCTCTGTCATGACCACCTCTATGAGCTCTGTTTCGGTCAACCAAACCTTGCACGATGATGGATCTCGCGTCAAAGCCTGGCTCTCTGGGGTCGACTGGAGCTCTCCGCCCAACACTGAGCTGGCATCTGTCATCTTGCTGCCGATGGATGTTAGACCCACTTCTCGGAGGAGGAGTGGACACTCGACGCCTGTCATCACGATCAAATCGATCATCATAGAGGTCCCGCCGGCCTTCACGTCTCATGCGCCTCGGAGGCGACCTTTGACTGTGAGCCGAGTGAACAGTATTCGCAGCGATGGATCGACTGTGAATCCTATTGCACGACTGCGACACAGCTGAATTCTGATCTCCCGCAGCCCGGAGCAAATCTCTGATCTGCATCAAGCCTCTTCCAGCCTCTGACTGAGAGGGCTGAATTGACTCCGCTATGCGGGCTGCAGCTGCCAAATTCTGAATTGGGGTTTGATATACCTGAGTTGGTTGCGGAAAGAGCTGACGTCGATTGGAGTTGGTCGCTCGTTGACGCGCACGCTCGTCGAGTGCTCGCTGAAGGTTCTCCAGTCGAGTGCGTTCAGCCAGGTTGGCTAAACGCGCCTCTTCCAGGGCGCGAGCCTCAGGTGTTTCTCCTGCTATGGGAGTATGCAGGGCATCCATGTTCCGGCGGCGAAGTTCTTCTCTCTGCTGGGAAGTGAGCGGCTCGGGTTGGTACTCTTCATGGGCTTGAGCGGGGTCGCCCTCGTCGTCCATCCCGTCACCGCGGGGGAAACCGGGAGGACTACGGGGCCCGTTGACCATCAGGACCTCCGCCGCTGGGTCACTGCTATCGCACTCGGATGCAGTCTCTACGGAGCCAGTCGACAGGTCGAACAGGCCGTAGAGAGATTCGTCGGGCTCAATCGCCGCGACTTGGGTGGTGGCCGATTGGCGAGCCATTGCGTGTCTCACCCATCGCTGGAGCCTCGACTGACCGGAGCGCTTGCGCTGGCGGGAGACAGGGAGGGAGGACGGCACATGAGTCGACTGGTATGGGGTCGACGGTTGCCGCAGCAAGACGCCGCGGACACACGCTCGAAAGTGCGTCGCCCCGCGGACGGGGAGCGCGTCGATGTCGAGTGGCGCCTCCTGGAGCCAAGCGGAGTCGTCGGCAATGAAAGTGAGCGCACCGAGATGGATCTCGTGGCCCTCGACCAGAGCTCCGCCAGAAACCATGATGAAGGCGATCGGACAAATTGCAACTTCTCCAAAAAAGTCGCAAAGACACCTGCCCCACGGTGGGCGCCAACTGTCGTGGTTCTAAGTCTGACAGTAGAATGGGGGGTAGGTATGGAGAGGCAAGATCCTAGCTATGGAGTAGTTGTACACACGAGTGTTTAGCGAGTTCAGGCCCTTCTCGGAGGAAGTAACATCCCTACGTCTCGGAGCCCGGAGGCGGTCGACTGATTTCTGTGTATATGAGTTACAGGGGTGCGAACCCTTCTACCAGTGGAGGGGGTGGCTTATATAGAGGACGCCAAGACCCCAGCCAGCCCACGTAGAGGAGGGTTAAAGTACATTAAGGCCGGGCGTTACTGGTAACGCCCTACATAAAGTGTCATCATGACCATTAAGACTACTTAATTACAGACCGTTTGGATACACCATAGATCCTGAACTTCTGATGGTCGAGTGCGTCTTCATGGTCGAGTGTCTTCTAGCCGGTCGAGTGGAGTCTCCCTTGGTCGAGTGGAGTCTCTCTTGGTCGACTGGAAGGTAGCTTGGTCGGATGATGTCCTTGGGTATGGTATCCTAGATAGGTCCATGACCCTACCCTAGGTACATAACCCCATCAGGAACCGATGGAGACGAGGATGTGTTATCGAAGTTCCTTCCTTTTGAGGGGAAGTATGTCTCCGTTAGAGCGGTGTGGAGGCACAATGCTCCCCAAGCAGCCACTAGGGCTACCGTATTCTCCTCACGCCCTCACACAATGTGAGATGCCGTGATTCCACTATTGGTGCCCTTGGAGGCGGCGACCGAACCTTTACAAACTAGGTTGGGGCAATCTCCACAACTGAATTGGAGGCTCCCAACGACACCACGAAGCTTCACCACAATGGACTATGGATCCAAGGTGACCTCGACTGTCTAGGGTGCTCAAACACCCAAGACTAACAAGATCCGCAAGGGATTAGTGGGGGGAATCAAATTTCTCTTGGTGGAAGTGTAGATCCGGGCCTTCTCAACCAATCCCAAGCAAATCAACAAGTTTGATTGGCTAGGGAGAGAGATCGGGTGAAAATGGAGCTTGAAGCAACAATGGAGCTTTGGGGGAAGAGGTGAGTCAACTTTGGAGAAGAAGACCTCCTTTTATAATGGGGGGAACAATCCAACCGTTACCCCCCAAAACAGCCCCACAGAGGGTGGTACTACCCCAGGGGCCAAAGGTACTACCGCTGGGCCCAGCGGTACTACCGCTCCCCCTCGTGGTACCGTCGTGCAGTCTGGGAGGGCTAGAACATGTGTACGAATCGGACCCAGTGCGGTACTACCGCGGTGTAGTGCGGTACTACCGCTCACGAGCGATACTACCGCGTCTACTGCCGCTGCTTAGTGCCCCACAATCCGACATGAGAGGTGACCCCCTCGAGTCGAGGCGGTAGGATCCCGGTACCGCAGTGGTACTACGGCTGAGGACCCCCAGGCGAAAATACCGCTGCAGAGCGGTACTGCCGCCTGTGGCTCTTGAGCGGTACTACCACTGGGCACCACGGTACAACCGCTGGGACCAAAACATGCACATAGGAAGGAAATGAAAGCTCCATCGAAGCGGGAAGGCTCATAGGGTGCGAAGAGGATGTGTACGTGTTGATTCCACCCTAGCCTTACCAAAGAGGATCCCCTCTTGATAGTACGGTGACTCCTTCGAAACCAGTCCACCAAAACAGAAACGAAAGAGCTACACTGTCTTTGATTAAAACTCCGAGGGGGAAGGAATCGTCTCGTGCCAAAGGATGAATCTCTGAAATGCTCAAAGCACACGATTAGTCCGCAAACGTGTTGTCCTCAATCACCAAAACAACATAGAGAGAGATATGCCTTAACAATCTCCCCCTTTTTTGTGGATTGATGACAACCAGGGATTTGCACAAAGATAGGACATGAAAGCAAAGATAAACTCGGAACTACAAAATATAGACAGGCTCCCCTTGAATGTGTGCACCTAATTAGAGGTGCCTTTGGAACGTAAGGCACACACATTAGGATCAACACTCCCCCTATCTTTTATAGTCCAACAACCTAAGCAGATGGGTACGTGTGAGCAGGGTATATAACCGGATAAGCATGCAACTCACAAAATACTAAACAAAATACTAAAGTACTTGAAGGACATAGATAATAAAGGATAAGGTAGCATATGTCTCACACCATATGAACTGGAACTAGGTCTCACGGGCAAAAACAACCCAAAGCAAAGGACGTGAAAAAAGTTGCGAGAAAGACAATATGAACAAACCACAAACACACACTCGCAACTTGGCAACAACATACATCCTAGACTCTCTCCCCCTTTGGCATTGAGACACCAAAAACACAGAGAGCGAAGCTACGGCTCTAGGTGATAGCAAACTGAGGATCACGAGCATCACATCCCAGCAGGATCGTCTGCACCGCCGTCATTGGTAGGAAACTGCTCGGTGTCTGAATCAGTCCACGGGCAGTGCTGCTGAACCCACTCCTCCTCATCAGTGATCCTTCCCTCAGATCCGCTGGCAACAGTTGCACCCAACTGACGCATGAGCTCCTTGTGATGGCTCCGGGCCTTCGCCTTCTTCTCAGAGACATGAGACATGTACTGGCCATGAGACTCCATGCAGAAGAGTTTCTTCATCTTGCGCTTAATCTTGTTTTCCCAAGAGGGCTCCACTCCGGAGGGCTCATAGTCCTCATCATCATCGGCCTCAGCCTCGCCCTCGGTCTCCATGTCAGCAGCTTTAGATGGACACCCAGACTTAGGAGCCGGGGCGCCCTAATTGTCCTTCTTCCTCAGACGCTTGATCTCATGAGAGACCAACTCTCCAGTTTCCAACAAAACCCTAGGATAGACATGTGCCCATGCCTTCTCAATGAGCAACATGATAAACGACCATAGATCGGCCACTTGCGCTCAAAAACGGCAGAGAGAAGTTCAGACCACATGACATGGGAAATGTCCAGGGACTCGCCAGTGTTTGCTTCCTTCTCACGCTGGCAGAAGAGAAGCATGTCCGCGAGATAGGAGTGGACCATATCCAGATTCCCGATACGAGGGAAGAGAGTCTCTCAGAAAACGCGATGAAGGATGTCCAGATAGGCAGGCAACTCATGGGTCTCCTTCTTAGTCACGGGGTGAATCTTGACAGTAGAGTAGGGCCAGACGGCTTGCTTGTGAGTGGAGGTTGCATTGCAATGAGAGCGGAAGCCGACTGGAGTCTCAAGCCCATGATCTTCCACCCCAAGTAACTCCATGAAGGCCTTCCACTTGTCAGAAAGCAGCTTGCCATTTGTCATCCAAGTCAGAGTCCTTTCTTCATCAGTTCCAAGATGGACAGTGGCAAAGAATTGAGCCACCAAATCTGCATCAAAGTCCTTGTTGAACTGCATGATTCTAAGAATGTTCAGCTGAGAGCATGCTACATCCTGAGCTTGCGTTGGTTTTCCTTGAAGAGGAAAGGGTGATGCAGCAATAGTAGCGTAAGTATTTCCCTCAGTTTTTGAGAACCAAGGTATCAATCCAGTAGGAGGCTCCTCAAAAGTCCCACACACCTACACAAACAAACAAGAACTCGCAACCAACGCAATAAAGGGGTTGTCAATCCCTTCACGGTCACTTGCGAAAGTGAGATCTGATAGAGATAATATGATAAGATAAATATATTTTTGGTATTTTATGATATAGATTGGAAAAGTAAAGATGCAAATAAAAGTAGATTGAAAGCTTATATGATAAGAGATAGACCCCGGGGGCCATAGGTTTCACTAGTGGCTTCTCTCTAGATAGCATAATTATTACGATGGGTGAACAAATTACTGTCGAGCAATTGATAGAAAAGTGCATAGTTATGATATTATATAGGCATGATCATGTATATAGGCATCACGTCCGTGACAAGTAGACTGACTCCTGCCTGCATCTACTACTATTACTCCACACATCGACCGCTATCCAACACGCATCTAGAGTATTAAGTTCATGAAGAACAGAGTAACGCATTAAGAAAGATGACAAGATGTAGAGGGATAAACTCATGCAATATGATATAAACCCCATCTTTTTATCCTCGAGGGCAACAATACAATACGTGCCTTGTTGCCCCTGCTGTCACTGGGAAAGGACACCGCAAGATTGAACCCAAAGCTAAGCACTTCTCCCATTGCAAGAAAGATCAATCTAGTAGGCCAAACCAAACTGATAATTCGAAGAGACTTGAAAAGATAACTTAATCACACATAAAAAATTCAGAGGAGATTCAAATATTTCTCATAGATAAACTTGATCATAAACCCACAATTCATCGGATCTCGACAAACACACCGCAAAAAAGAGTTACATCGAATAGATCTCCAAGAAGACGAAGGAGAACTTTGTATTGAGAATGAAAGAGAGCGAAGAAGCCATCTAGCTAATAACTATGGGCTCGAAGGTCTATGGTAAACTACTCACAAATCATCAGAGAGGCCTTGGAGATGATGTAGAGGCCCTCCATGATCGATTCCCCTTCCGACGGAGCGCCGGCGAAGGCTCCAAGATGGATCTCGCGGATATAGAAGGTTACGATGGTGGAAATAGTTTTTCGTGGTCGCCTCTGATGTTTTCGGGGTACATGGGTATATATTGGAGGAAGAAGTAGGTCGTTGGACGCTCGAGGGGCCCACAAGGGTGGGGGGCGCGCCGGGCACCCTCGTGGCCGCCTTGCTTGTTTCTTGACTTCCACTCCAAGTCATCTGGGTCACGTTTGTTCCAAAAAGATTTCTCCCGAAGGTTTCATTCCGTTCAGACTCCATTAGATATTCCTTTTCTTCGAAACACTGAAATAGGCAAAAAAACAGCAATTCGGGCTGGGCCTCTGGTTAGTAGGTTAGTCCCAAAAATGATATAAAAGTGTAAAGTAAAGCCCATAAACATCCAAAACAGGTAATATAATAGCATGGAACAATCAAAAATTATAGATATGTTGGAGACGTATCAAGCATCCCAAGCTTAATTCCTGCTTGTCCTCGAGTAGGTAAATGATAAAAATAGAATTTTTGATGTGGAATGCTACCTAGCATATTTCTCAATGTATTTCTCTTTATTGTGGCATGAATGTTCAGATCAAATGATTCAAAATAAAAGTTCATATTGACAAGAGGATAATAATACTTCAAGCATACTAACTAAGCAATCATGTCTTCTCGAAATAACATGGCTAAAGAAAGTTCATCCCTACAAAATCATATAGTTTGATCATGTTTCATTTTCATTACACAAGAATGCTCTTATCATGCACAACCCCGATGACGAGCCAAGCAATTTTTTCATAATTTAGTAATCTCAAACTTTTTTCAACCTTCACGCAATACATGAGCGTGAGCCATGGATATAGCACTATGGGTGGAATAGAATATAATGATAGGGGTTATGTGGAGAAGACAAAAAAGGAGAAAGTCTCATATTGACGAGGCTAATCAACAGGCTATGGAGATGCCCATCAATTGATGTCAACATGAGGAGTAGGGATTGCCATGCAACGGATGCACTAGAGCTATAAATGTATGAAAGCTCAACAAAAGAAACTAAGTGAGTGTGCATCCAACTTGCTTGCTCACGAAGACCTAGGGCATTTTGAGGAAGCCCATCGTTGGAATATACAAGACAAGTTCTATAATGAAAAATTTCCACTAGTATATGAAAGAGACAACAAATGAGACTTTCTATATGAAGAACATGGTGCTACTTTGAAGCACAAGTGTGAAAAAAGATAGTAACATTGTCCCCTTTATATTTTTTTGGGCCTTTTTTTATTTGGCCTTTCTTTTTATTTTTTTTTATTTTTGGCCTTTTTTGGCCTTTGCTTTTTTTTATTTGGGACAATGCTCTAAAAATGATGATCATCACACTTCTATTTAATTACAACTCATGAATTACAACTCGATACTAGAACAAGATATGACTCTATATGAATGCCTTCGGCAGTGTACCGGGATAGGCAATGAATCAAGAGCGACATGTATAAAAATCATGAATGGTGGCTTTGCCACAAATACGATGTCAACTACATGATCATGCAAAAAGCAATATGACAATGATGAAGTGTGTCATAATGAACGAAACGGTGGAAAGTTGCATGACAATATATCTTGGAATGGCTATGGAAATGCCATAATAGGTAGGTATGGTGGCTATTTTGAGGAAGATATAAGGAGGTTTATGTGTGATAGAGTGTATCATATCACGGGGTTTGGATGCACCGGCGAAGTTTGCACCAACTCTCAAGGTGAGAAAGGGGAATGCACGGTATCGAAGAGGCTAGCAATGATGGTAAGGTAAGAGTGCGTATAATCCATGGACTCAACATTAGTCATAAAGAACTCACATACTTATTGCAAAAATCTACAAGTCATCAAAAACCAAGCACTACACGCATGCTCCTAGGGGGATAGATTGGTAGGAAAAGACCATCGCTCGTCCCCGACTGCCACTCATAAGGTTGACAAACAAATAACACCTCATGCTTCAAATTTGTCACACAACGGTTACCATACGTGCATGCTACGAGACTTGCAAACCTCAACACAAGTATTTCTTAAATTCACAATTACATCAACTAGCATGACTCTAATATTACCACCTTCATATCTCAAAACAATTATTAAGCATCAAGTTGATCATAGTATTCAATTCACTTCCTATGATAGTTTTTATTATACCCAACTTGGATGCCCACCATTCTAGGACCAATTTTATAACCATAGCAAATACCATGCTGTTATAAAAGACTCTCAAAATAATATAAGTGAAGCATGAGAGATCAACAATTTCTACAGAATTAAACCACCGCCATGCTCAAAGATATAAGTCAAGCACTAGAGCAAAAATTATCTAGTTCAAAAGATATAAGTGAAGCACATAGAGTATTCTAATAAATTTCAAATAAAGTATTTCTCTCCCAATAGGTGTGTACAGCAAGGATAGTTGTGGTAAACTAAAAAGCAAAGACTAATATCATACACGATGCTCTAAGCAAAACACATATCATGTGGCAAATAAAAATATAGCTCCAAGTAAAGTTACCGATAGACGAAGACGAAATAGGGGATGCCTTCCAGGGCATCCCCAAGCTTAGGATTTTGGTTATACTTGAATATCTTGGGGTTCCATGGGCATCCCCAAGCTTAGGCTTTTGCCACCCTTTATTCCATAGTCCATCAAATCTTTATCCAAAACTTGAAAACTTCACAACACAAAACTCAACAGGAAATCTCATAAGCTCCGTTAGTGCAAGAAAGAAAAACCACCACGTAAGATACTGTAATGAAATCATTTTTTATTTATATTGGTTTTAAACCTACTGTATTCCAACTTATCTATGGTTCATACCCCTACATACTGGCCATAGATGCATCAAAATAAGCAAACAACACACGAAAAACAGAATCTGTCAAAAACAGAACAGTCTGTAGCAATCTGTAACTTTCTAATACTTCTGGAACCTTCAAAATCCTACCAAAATAGAACGTCCTAGGAAATTTGTCTATCGATCTACATCAAAAAGAGTCAATGCAAAAGCATGTTTCTGTGATTTATTGAATTTTTTCTCATGCATGCAAAGTTTCTGTTTTTCAGCAGAATCAAATTAACTCTTACCATAGGTTATCCTATAGGTTCTACTTGGCACAAACACTAATTAAAACAAGAAAACACATATAACTAGAGACTAAATAAATTATTTATTGCTAAACAGGAACAAAAAGCAAGGAACAAAAATAAAATTGGGTTGCCTCCCAACTAGCGCTATTGTTTAACGCCCCAAGCTAGGCATAAAAGCGAGGATAGATCGAAGTAGTGCCATCTTTGGCACTTGATTCATAAGTAGAGCACTTGGGGAATTCTTTGTTTTTAGTGATGAATAAACTTTTAGGCAAGAAATCAAGAAATTCGCTTGTAGCAAAAGGTTCCTTAATGATAGTGGAAAAACAAGGGTGAATACTTATGGATTTGAGATCCGCATTTTCCTTACTAGAAGATTCACCCTTATTTTTAGGAACATATATTAATTTGCCAAATTTAATAGGAGGAGTTGGAGTAATTTTCATGGACGAAAAGGCATACCCTAAATTAGTAATAATATCCTCAAGTTTACCGATTCTGGTGGAATCTTGATCTATCCTTTCATTAACTATAGGTTCCTTCTCTTTAAAACTTTTCAAAGTAACTCCAACCTTAGATCCATATTAAGTAATTTGGTTGTGGATCTTTTTATCCAAATTTTCAATTAACTCGATAGTAGCAACTTTATTTTCAATAATTTCAAGCCTTTGCATCACATGTTCTAAAGTTAAAACTGTTCCGTTAACCAAAAGAGGCGGTAGACCGAACAAATCTGTCATGGCATTGTAAGCATCAAAAGTATGGCTGCCCAAAAATTCCCTCCAGTAATGGTATCAAGAATGTATCTATTCCCAGGGGTGATGCCTACATAAAAATTGCGAAGAAGAACATAAGTAGATTGCTTCCTAGTAGATCTATTTTGAGCATTGCAAATCCTATGCCAAGCATCTTTTAGATTTTCTCCCTCCCTTTGTTTAAAATTAAGAACTTCATGATCGGGAGTATTAATGATGATAGGAGGACTAGCCATGATACCAAGATAAACAACTAACACACGACCACACAAAAAGGCAAGCAAAAGAGAGGCAAACAGGAAAAGAGAAGGCAAATAAAATGGCAAGGGTGAAGTGGGGGAGAGGAAAACGAGAGGCAAATGGCAAATAATGTAATGTGAGGGAGATGAGTTTGTGATGGGTACTTGGTATGCCTTGACTTGAGCGAAGACCTCCCCAGCAACGGTGCCAGAAATCCTTCTTGCTACGTCCTGAGCTTGCGTTGGTTTTCCTTGAAGAGGAAAGGGTGATGCAGCAATAGTAGCGTAAGTATTTCCCTCAGTTTTTGAGAACCAATGTATCAATCCAGTAGGAGGCTCCTCACAAGTCCCACGCACCTACACAAACAAACAAGAACTCGCAACCAACGCAATAAAGGGGTTGTCAATCCCTTCATGGCCACTTGCGAAAGTGAGATCCGATAGAGATAATATGATAAGATAAATATATTTTTGGTATTTTATGATATAGATTGGAAAAGTAAAGATGCAAATAAAAGTAGATTGAAAGCTTATATGATAAGAGATAGACCCGGGGGCCATAAGTTTCACTAGTGGCTTCTCTCAAGATAGCATAATTATTACGGTGGGTGAACAAATTACTGTCGAGCAATTGATAGAAAAGCACATAGTTATGAGATTATCTAGGCATGATCATGTATATAGGCATCACGTCTATGACAAGTAGACCGACCCCTGCCTGCATCTACTACTATTACTCAACGCATCGACCGCTATCCAGCATGCATCTAGAGTATTAAGTTCATGAAGAACAGAGTAACGCATTAAGAAAGATGACATGATATAGAGGGATAAACTCATGCAATATGATATAAACCCCATCTTTTTATCCTCGATGGCAACAATACAATACGTGCCTTGATGCCCCTGCTGTCACTGGCAAAGGACACCGCAAGATTGAACCCAAAGCTAAGAACTTCTCCCATTGCAAGAAAGATTAATCTAGTAGGCCAAACCAAACTGATAATTCGAAGAGACTTGCAAAGATAACTTAATCAGACATAAAAAAATTCAGAGGAGATTCAAATATTTCTCATAGATAAACTTGATCATAAACCCACAATTCATCGGATCTTGACAAACACACCGCAAAAAAGAGTTACATCGAATAGATCTCCATGAAGAGGAAGGAGAACTTTGTATTGAGAATCAAAGATAGAGAAGAAGCCATCTAGCTAATAACTATGGACCCGAAGGTTTGTGGTAAACTACTCACAACTCATCGGAGAGGCCTTGGAGATGATGTATAGGCCCTCCGTGATCGATTCCTCTTCCGACGGAGCGCTGGCAAAGGCTCCAAGATGGGATCTCGCGGATACAGAAGGTTACGGTGGTGGAATAGTTTTTCGTGGTCGCCTCTGATGTTTTCGGGGTACATGGGTACATATAGGAGGAAGAAGTAGGTCGGTGGATGCTCAAGGGGCCCATGAGGGTGGGCGGCGCGCCCACCTGTAGGGGGCGCGCCGGGCACCCTCGTGGCCGCCTCGCTTGTTTATTGACTTCCACTCCAAGTCCTCTGGATCACGTTTGTTCCAAAAAGATCACTCCCAAAGGTTTTATTCCGTTTGGACTCCGTTTGATATTCCTTTTCTTCGAAACACACAAATAGGCAAAAAAATAGCAATTCGGGCTGGGCCTCTGGTTAGTAGGTTAGTCCCAAAAATGATATAAAAGTTTAAAGCAAAGCCCATAAACATCCAAAACAGGTAATATAATAGCATGGAACAATCAAAAATTATAGATACGTTGGAGACGTATCAGAGCTCATCTGAAGGGCTTCGCCAAAGTACTCAGGGTCCTTTTCCATAGCATCCGTGTCGATGGAACCCACATCAACATAGAGATTCTTCTTAGCCTTGATCACATCAAAGTAGATGGCAAACTGAAAGTGGTTCTAGAACGGGAGGTTGACCAAAGTGGGTTCTTGGTCTTCCGCATAGGGGTAGCGGCGACGCCTTCCCCAAAATTCCTTGGCAGTCATCTTAGTCACAGTCTTGCCCCTCGGCTTTGGCTTGTTGTCAGGCTTCTTCTGGAGTTGAGGCGGAGGTTGAGCACTTGAGGAAGCACCCACTGTCTCAGAGGTGCGATAGCGCTTTGACGTTGAATGTCCGAGGTTGACACGGCGGACTTGCTGCTCAGGATGTTCATCACCTGGAACCAAACACACGAGCAGAAGAAACAACACGAAAGAAAGAGCATAAGCCTCCAAACAAAACAACATGGATCAAAAAGTGGTAGGAAAAAGGTGGAATTGGGCATCCAGCGGTAGTAACGCGCACCAAAAGTGGCAGTACCGCTCGAGCGGTAGTACCGCTCTAGACGGGGAACGATGGTTCCCTACTGCCGTGGGCAGATCCAGCACTACCGGTGATGCCAAATTCAAAAATAATCCTACCAAACATCAATCCAAAAGGTCTAGATGCCATATCCATCCTACTCAAGCCTCGACTTAGCCAAAAATCGAGAGAAGCAATGCCTATTGCCCCTAACAACTAGATGTGTGCTATGTCTTGAGCTTGCGTTGGTTTTCGTTGAAGAGGAAAGGGTGATGCAGCAATAGTAGCGTAAGTATTTCCCTTAGTTTTTGAGAACCAAGGTATCAATCCAGTCGGAGGCTCCTCACAAGTCCCACGCACCTACACAAACAACCAAGAACTCGCAACCAACAAAATAAAGGGGTTGTCAATCCCTTCACGGCCACTTGTGAAAGTGAGATCTAATAGAGATAATATGATAAGATAAATATATTTTTGGTATTTTATGATATAGATTGGAAAAGTAAAGATGCAAATAAAAGTAGATTGAAAGCTTATATGATAAGAGATAGACCCGGGGGCCATAGGTTTCACTAGTGGCTTCTCTCGAGATAGCATAATTATTATGGTGGGTGAACAAATTACTGTCGAGCAATTGATAGAAAAGCGCATAGTTATGAGATTATCTAGGCATGATCATGTATATAGGCATCATGTCCGTGACAAGTAGACCGACCCCTACCTGCATCTACTACTATTGCTCCACACATCGACCGCTATCCAGCATGCATCTAGAGTATTAAGTTCATGAAGAACAGAGTAACGCATTAAGAAAGATGACATGATGTAGAGGGATAAACTCATGCAATATGATATAAACCCCATCTTTTTATCCTCGATGGCAACAATACAATACGTGCCTTGCTGCCCCTGCTGTCACTGGGAAAGGACACCGCAAGATTGAACCCAAAGCTAAGCACTTCTCCCATTGCAAGAAAGATTAATCTAGTAGGCCAAACCAAACAGATAATTCAAAGAGACTTGCAAAGATAACTTAGTCACACATAAAAATATTCAGAGGAGATTCAAATATTTCTCTTAGATAAACTTGATCATAAACCCACGATTCATCGGATCTTGACAAACACACCGCAAAAAAGAGTTACATTGAATAGATCTCCAAGAAGAGGAAGGAGAACTTTGTATTGAGAATAAAAGATAGAGAAGAAGCCATCTAGCTAATAACTATGGACCCGAAGGTTTGTGGTAAACTACTCACAACTCATCGGAGAGGCCTTGGAGATGATGTAGAGGCCCTCCGTGATCGATTCCTCTTCCAACGGAGTGCTGGCAAAGGCTCCAAGATGGGATATCACGAACACAGAAGGTTACGGTGGTGGAAATAGTTTTTCGTGGTCGCCTCTGATGTTTTCGGGGTACATGGGTACATATAGGAGGAAGAAGTAGGTCGGTGGATGCTCAAGGGGCCCATGAGGGTGGGCAGCACGCCCACCTGTAGGGGGCGCGCCGGGCACCCTCGTGGCCGCCTCGCTTGTTTATTGACTTCCACTCCAAGTCCTCTGGATCATGTTTGTTCCAAAAAGATCGCTCCCGAAGGTTTTATTCTGTTTGGACTCCGTTTGATATTCCTTTTCTTCAAAACACACGAATAGGCAAAAAAAATAGCAATTCGGGCTGGGCCTCTGGTTAGTAGGTTAGTCCCAAAAATGATATAAAAGTTTAAAGCAAAGCCCATAAACATCCAAAACAGGTAATATGATAGCATGGGACAATCAAAAATTATAGATACGTTGGAGACGTATCAGAGCTCATCTAAAGGGCTTCACCAAAGTACTCAGGGTCCTTTTCCATAGCATCCGTGTCGATGGAACGCACATCAACATAGAGATTCTTCTTAGCCTTGATCACATCAAAGTAGATGGCAAACTGAAAGCGGTTCTAGAACGGGCGGTTGACCAAAGTGGGTTCTTGGTCTTCCGCATAGGGGTAGCGGCGACGCCTTTCCCAAAATTCCTTGGCAGTCATCTTAGTCACTGTCTTGCCCCTCGACTTCGGCTTGTTGTCAGGCTTCTTCTGGAGTTGAGGCGGAGGTTGAGCACTTGAGGAAGCACCCACTGTCTCAGAGGTGCGGTAGCGCTTTGACGTTGAACGTCCGAGGTTGACACGGCGGACTTGCTGCTCAGGATGTTCATCACCTGGAACCAAACACACGAGCAGAAGAAACAACACGAAAGAAAGAGCATAAGCTTCCAAACAAAACAACATGGATCAAAAAGTGGTAGGAAAAAGGTGGAATCGGGCATCCAGTGGTAGTAACGTGCACGAAAAGTGGCAGTACCGCTCGAGCGGTAGTACCGCTCTAGACGGGGAACGATGGTTCCCTACTGCCGTGGGCAGATCCAGCACTACCGGTGATGCCAAATTCAAAAATAATCCTACCAAACATCAACCCAAAAGGTCTAGATGCCATATCCATCCTACTCAAGCCTCGACTTAGCCAAAAATCGAGAGAAGCAATGCCAATTGCCCCTAACAACTAGATGTGTGCTACGTCTTGAGCTTGCATTGGTTTTCCTTGAAGAGGAACGGGTGATGCAGCAATAGTAGCGTAAGTATTTCCCTTAGTTTTTGAGAACCAAGGTATCAATCCAGTCGGAGGCTCCTCACAAGTCCCACGCACCTACACAAACAACCAAGAACTCGCAACCAACGCAATAAAGGGGTTGTCAATCCCTTCACGACCACTTGTGAAAGTAAGATCTGATAGAGATAATATGATAAGATAAATATATTTTTTGTATTTTATGATATAGATTGGAAAAGTAAAGATGCAAATAAAAGTAGATTGAAAGCTTATATGATAAGAGATAGACCCGGGGGCCATAGGTTTCACTAGTGGCTTCTCTCGAGATAGCATAATTATTATGGTGGGTGAACAAATTACTGTCGAGCAATTGATAGAAAAGCGCATAGTTATGAGATTATCTAGGCATGATCATGTATATAGGCATCATGTCCGTGACAAGTAGACTGACTCCTGCCTTCATCTACTACTATTACTCCACACATCGACCGCTATCCAGCATGCATCTAGAGTATTAAGTTCATGAAGAACAGAGTAACGCATTAAGAAAGATGACATGATGTAGAGGGATAAACTCATGCAATATGATATAAACCCCATCTTTTTATCCTCGATGGCAACAATACAATACGTGCCCGGCTGCCCCTACTGTCACTCGGAAAGGACACCGCAAGATTGAACCCAAAGCTAAGCACTTCTCCCATTGCAAGAAAGATCAATCTAGTAGGCCAAACCAAACTGATAATTCGAAGAGACTTGCAAAGATAACTTAATCACACATAAAAGAATTCAGAGGAGATTCAAATATTTCTCATAGATAAACTTGATCATAAACCCACAATTCATTGGATCTCGACAAACACACCGCAATAAAGAGTTACATCGAATAGATCTCCAAGAAGAGGAAGGAGAACTTTGTATTGAGAATCAAAGATAGAGTAGAAGCCATCTAGCTAATAACTATGGACCTGAAGGTCTGTGGTAAAATACTCACAACTCATCGAAGAGGCCTTGGAGATGATGTAGAGGCCCTCCGTGATTGATTCCTCTTCTGACGGAGCGCCGGTGAGGGCTCCAAGATGGGATCTCGCGGATACAGAAGGTTACGGTGGTGGTAATAGTTTTTCGTGGTCGCCTCTGATGTTTTCGGGGTACATGGGTATATATAGGAGGAAGAAGTAGGTCGCTGGATGCTCGAGGGGCCCTTGAGGGTAGGGGGGCGCCCACCTGTAGGGGGCGCGCCGGGCACCCTCGTGGCCGCCTTGCTTGTTTATTGACTTCCCCTCCAAGTCCTTTGGGTCACGTTTGTTCCAAAAAGATTGCTCCCGAAGGTTTTATAACGTTTGAACTCCGTTTGATATTCCTTTTCTTCGAAACACACAAATAGGCAAAAAATAGCAATTCGGGATGGGCCTCTGGTTAGTAGGTTAGTCCCAAAAATGATATAAAAGTGTAAAGTAAAGCCCATAAACATCCAAAACAGGTAATATGATAGCATGGAACAATCAAAAATTATAGATACGTTGCAGACGTATCAGAGCACATCTGAAGGGCTTCGCCAAAGTACTAAGGGTCCTTTTCCATAGCATCCGTGTCGATGGAACGCACATCAACATAGAGATTCTTCTTAGCCTTGATCACATCAAAGTAGATGGCAAACTAAAAGCGGTTCCAGAACGGGCGGTAGACCAAAGTGGGTTCTTGGTCTTCCACATAGGGGTTGCGGCGACGCCTTTCCCAGAATTCCTTGGCAATCATGTTAGTCACTGTCTTGCCCCTCGACTTCGGCTTGTTGGCAGTCTTCTTCTGGAGTTGAGGCGGAGGTTGAGCACTTGAGAAAGCACCCGCTGTCTCAGAGGTGCGGTAGCGCTTTGACGTTGAACGTCCGAGGTTGACACGGCGGACTTGCTGCTCAGCATGTTCATCACCTGGAACCAAACACACGAGCAGAAGAAACAACGCGAAAGAAAGAGCATAAGCCTCCAAACAAGACAACATGGATCAAAAAGTGGTAGGAAAAAGGTGGAATTGGGCATCCAGTGGTAGTGCCGCGCACCAAAAGTGGCAGTACTGCTCGAGCGGTACTACCGCTCTAGACGGGGAATGATGGTTTCCTACAGCCGTGGGCAGATCCGGCACTACTGGTGATGCCAAATTCAAAAATAATCCTACCAAACATCAATCCAAAAGGTCTAGATGCCATATCCATCCTACTCAAGCCTCGACTTAGCCAAAAATCGAGAGAAGCAATGCCTATTGCCCCTAACAACTAGATGTGTGCTACGTCTTGAGCTTGCGTTGGTTTTCCTTGAAGAGGAAAGGGTGATGCAACAATAGTAGCGTAAGTATTTCCCTTAGTTTTTGAGAACCAAGGTATCAATCCAGTCGGAGGCTCCTCACAAGTCCCACACACCTACACAAACAACCAAGAACTCGCAACCAACACAATAAAGGGGTTGTCAATCCCTTCACGGCTACTTGTGAAAGTGAGATCTGATAGAGATAATATGATAAGATAAATATATTTTTGGTATTTTATGATATAGATTGGAAAAGTAAAGATGCAAATAAAAGTAGATTGAAAGCTTATATGATAAGAGATAGACCCGGGGGCCATAGGTTTCACTAGTGGCTTCTCTCGAGATAGCATAATTATTATGGTGGGTGAACAAATTACTGTCGAGCAATTGATAGAAAAGCACATAGTTATGAGATTATCTAGGCATGATCATGTATATAGGCATCACGTCCGTGACAAGTAGACCGACTCCTGCCTGCATCTACTACTATTACTCCACACATCGACCGCTATCCAGCATGCATCTAGAGTATTAAGTTCATGAAGAACAGAGTAACGCATTAAGAAAGATGACATGATGTAGAGGGATAAACTCATGCAATATGATATAAACCCCATCTTTTTATCCTCGATGGCAACAATACAATACGTGCCTTGCTGCCCCTGCTGTCACTGGGAAAGGACACTGCAAGATTGAACCCAGAGCTAAGCAATTCTCCCATTGCAAGAAAGATCAATCTAGTAGGCCAAACCAAGCTGATAATTCAAAGAGACTTGCAAAGATAACTTAATCACACATAAAAAAATTCAGAGGAGATTCAAATATTTCTCATAGATAAACTTGATCATAAACCCACGATTCATCGGATCTCGACAAACACACCGCAAAAAAGAGTTACATTGAATAGATCTCCAAGAAGAGGAAGGAGAACTTTGTATTGAGAATAAAAGATAGAGAAGAAGCCATCTAGCTAATAACTATGGACCCGAAGGTCTGTGGTAAACTACTCACAACTCATCGGAGAGGCCTTGGAGATGATGTAGAGGCCCTCCGTGATCGATTCCTCTTCCAACGGAGTGCTGGCAAAGGCTCCAAGATGGGATCTCGCGGATACAGGAGGTTACGGCGATGGAAATAGTTTTTCGTGGTCGCTTCTGATGTTTTCGGGGTACATGGGTATATGTAGGAGGAAGAAGTAGGTCGGCGGACGCTCGAGGGGCCCACAAGGGTGGGGGGCGCGCCCACCTGTAGGGGCGTGCTGGGCTCCCTCGTGGCCGCCTCGCTTGTTTCTTGACTTCCATTCCAAGTCCTCTGGATCAAGTTTGTTCCAAAAAGATCGCTCCCGAAGGTTTCATTCCGTTCGGACTCCGTTTGATATTCCTTTTCTTCGAAACACTGAAATAGGCAAAAAAAACAGCAATTCGGGCTGGGCCTACGGTTAGTAGGTTAGTCCAAAAAATGATATAAAAGTGTAAAGTAAAGCCCATAAACATCCAAAACAGGTAATATAATAGCATGGAACAATAAAAAATTATAGATACGTTGGAGACGTTTCAATGTGAAATCTAGGCAAAGAGAGAACAGGAACGGGGGCAATATCGGCATCCATGGCAAGAGGACGTGGTGGTGATCAATTCCACCGAAGCAACTGGAGAGGGATGGCACGAAGACGGCAGCCTGCCCAAGCCCTCCTGCAGCGAGAGGTCGCTGGAGTGACGAAGAACATGAGCGGGTGGAGCGAATGGGTATGGGGGAGAAAGACAACTCCCCTTGCCCCAACATAACCCCCCACGCCCGCCCCAAAGCGGTAGTGCCGTTGTGGTGGGCGGTAGTACCGCTTTATGATCATCAGCGGTAGTACCGTGCACCCAGCGGTAGTACCACTCAGCCGCAAAAGGACTGGCCCAAAAGGCTTAGCTCAAGAAAAGAAGTCGACTGGAAACGAGAGCAAGCACACATGCAAAACAAACACAAGGAAGGCGAAAAACACACTCCTCTCCAAGAGAGGGCGGTGGCCGAGGCCACCTATGTTTGAGTTCGGAGGTATGGCAACGCGAAGATTTTAACCTTAGGCCCATGACCAAAACTCATCTTTGAAGCAGAAGTACCATAAAAAATGGCTAATGTGTAAGAGTTTGATTAGTTTATGCATAATGGGGGGAGGGAAAGTTCATTGAGAGAACAACACTCCCCCTATGTCCATGCCTACACATAGACAAGAAAGCATGATGAGTATGGTGGGGTGTGCAAGGGTTCAAACCACATTGCTCGAACCAATGATATTTAGCTCATGCCTTAACTTGCGAAATCTTGCTTTGTCCAAGGGCTTCATGAAAATATATGCAAGGTTATCATGAGTGTTGACATACTGGAGCTTGATCTCCCTTCGCCTAATGTGATCCCGGATGAAGTGATACCGAATCTCAATATGATTCGTCTTGAAGTGTTGCACCGGGTTAAGAGAGATCTTGATGGCACTTTCATTGTCACACCAAAGAGGCACTTCATCACAAGTGACACCGTAATCCTTCAAAGTTTGCCTCATCCAAAGGAGTTGAGCACAACAACTACCAGCAGCCACATACTCCGCTTCGGTGGACGAGAGAGATACACAACTCTGCTTCTTAGAAGACCAACTCACCAAAGAGCAACCAAGTAATTGGCACCCTCCGGAGGTGGACTTCCTATCCATTTTGTCTCCCGCCCAATCTGAATCTGTATATCCCAAAAGATCAAAGTTGGCTCCTCTTGGGTACCATAAGCCGAAGTTTGGGGTATGAGCCAAATATCGAAAGATTCGCTTGACCGCCACAAAGTGGCTTTCCTTAGGTGTGGCTTGAAACCGTGCACAAATTCCCACACTCAGCATGATATCTGGTCTAGATGCACAAAGGTAAAGCAAGGATCCAATCAAGGAGCGATATACCTTTTGATCCACCACTTTACCATTGGGATCAATGTCAAGTTGGCATTTGACGGGCATGGGAGTGGAGGCCAGCTTGACATCACTTAGCTTGAATCTCTTGAGCATGTCTTGAGTGTATTTGGCTTGGTTGATGAAGGTTCCTTCTCTTCTTTGCTTGATTTCGAACCTGAGAAAGAACTTCAACTCTCCCATCATAGACATCTTGAACTTTGAGGTCATGAGAGCGGCAAATTTTTCATTGAAAGCTTTGTTAGGTGAACCAAAAACAATATCATCAACATATAGTTGGCAGACAAACAACTCCCCTTTGACCTTCTTAGTAAAAAGAGTGGGGTCGATTTTCCCGATTTCGAATCCACGATCTTGTAACAACTCCGTAAGATGCTCATACCACACATGTGGGGCTTGTTTAAGGCCATAGAATGCCTTGTGGAGTTGGTACACATGATCGGGGAAATAGGGATCCTCAAACCTCGGGGGTTGTTTGACATACACCAACTCATTAATGGGACCATTAAGAAAAGCACTCTTCACATCCATTTGATGCAGCTTGAAATTATGATGAGAAGCATAAGCAATCAACAAACGAATAGATTCAAGGAGAGCAATAGGAGCAAAGGTTTCACCATAGTCGATACCCTTGACTTGGGAGTAGCCTTGTGCCACCAAACGAGCCTTGTTGAGAACAATGATCCCATGAGCATCTTGCTTGTTCTTAAATATCCACTTGGTTCCAATGACATTATGATTCCCGGTTGGACTTGACACTTACTTCCATACTTGATTGTGCTCGAAGTTGTTGAGTTCTTCATGCATGGCATTGAGCCAATCGAAATCCTCGAGCGCCTCATAAACCTTTTGGGGTTTGACACAAGAAACAAATACGTGATGTTCACAATAGTTTGCTAATTGTCTGCGAGTGCTTACCCACTTTCTTAGGCTTCCAACCACATTCTCCATGAGATGACCTTTGGTAGTGAGCTTGGAAGCGATCTTCGCGGCACGACGCTCTAATTCCTCCTCGGATGTGAAAGGAGGAGAGGTAACTTGATCATCTTGAGTGTCGTCTCGAGATTGTTCATCATATTGAGCTTGCTCTTGATCTTGAACTTGCTCGAAAGGGAGACTTGACCTTGGGCATCACTTGGTGGTTCACCACCATCTTGAGGTTGATCTTGCCCTTGATCTTGTTCACGAGGTTGAGGGCCTTCACTTTGTTCTTCGGAAGCGTGTGGGTCTTGGGTTGGTGATGGCTCCACTTGAGTGGAGCATTGTCCTTCTCCTTCGGCCACAAGGGGTTCCTCAATGGGTAGGATATAACCAACACCCATTCTTCTTATGGCTTGGGGAGGAATTTCATCACCTACATCATAAGTACCACCTTGCTCCACTTGGGAGCCGTTATTCTCATCAAACTCCATGTTACACGTCTCCTCAATGAGTCCGGTGGACTTGTTGAGGACATGGTAAGCATGAGAGTTTGTAGTATAACCAACAAATATGCCCTCATGAGCTCTTGCCTCAAATTTAGACAAACGAACACCTTTCTTGAGAATGAAACACTTACACTCGAACACCCGGAAGTACTTGAGGTTGGGCTTGTTACCGGTGAGTATTTCATATGGAGTCTTGTTCAAGCCTTTGCGGAGATAGAGCCGATTTGATGCATGACATGTTGTGTTGATGGCTTCGGCCCAAAAGTTGTAAGGAGACTTGAACTCCGCCATCATGGTCCTTGCCGCATCCATCAATGTCCAGTTCTTCCTATCTGCTACAGCATTTTGTTGAGGGGTGTAAGGTGCAGCATATTGATTCTTGATCCCTTCATCACTAAGAAACTCATCCAAGGTGTAGTTCTTGAACTCGGTGCTGTTGTCACTCCTTATTATCAAGATCTTTGCAGCATGTTGACGTTGAGCTTCATTTGCAAAGTCGATGACGGTTTGTTGAGTCTCGCTCTTCCTCTTGAAGAAAAATACCCAAGTATGTCTTGAATAGTCATCTGCGATCACCAAGCAATACTTTCTACCCCCAAGACTATCAAAGGATGGAGGCCCAAAAGGTCCATGTGAAGGAGTTCCAAGGGTCTCTTCGAGTAGATGATAGTCGTGGGCGGGTGAGCCTTCTCATGTAGCTTTCCTTCGATACAAGCACTGCAAGCATGATCTTTGGCAAAAATAACATTCGTTAGTCCACGGACATGGTCCCCCTTGAGAAGACTTTGCAAATATCTCATATTGATGTGGGCTAGAAGACGATGCCAAAGCCGTCCCACATCAACTTTAGCCATTAGGCATGTCACGATCTTAGTGGGTCACTCCAAAAAGTTAATCACATAAAGACCATTCTCGACATGCCCAACAAAGGCTACTTTAAGAGTCTTGCTCCACAAGAGGGCCACGGTATCAATATAAAAGAAAGTGGAAAACCCCATGAGTGCAAGTTGACGAACAGAAAGTAAATTGTATGCAAGGGACTCAACAAGCATGACTTTCTCGATCGTGAGATCATGAGAAACGACAACCTTGCCAAGACCCAATACCTTGGAGAATGAGGCATCACCCCACTCGACATTGGTGGGCATAGATGGAATCTTTTGCACGTCCACCACCAAGTCTTTGCTTCCGGTCATATGATTTGTGGCTCCATTATCGAGCAACCATGATCCTCCACCGGAAGCAAACAGCTACAAGAGATCAATGCTTGGTTTTAGGTACCCATTGAGTAATGGGTCCTTTGATGTTAGTAACAAGGGTCTTGGGAACCCAAATAGACCATTCAATGTACTCATAAGGAGAACCAACAAATTTAGCATAAACATGCCCGTCACTAGCATGACACAACACATAAGAGGGGTTAAAGTCGCCGGCTTTGTTGGAAGGGATGGCATTGCCCTTTTTGACGTCACCATCCTTTACATTGTTATTATTCTCCTTAGAAGTACCATCTCCCTCCTTCACAAAGGTTTGCTTGAGAGGGGGAGGTCGTTTGGTCTTGTCATTCTTCTTCTTGTTATTGGACTTGGGTGCGAATCCAACTCCCTCCTTGGCAACAACTTCCTTTTGATTGCTCAAAAGGTCATTGAGATTCTTCTCACCTTGTATACATGACACAAGGCCTTTCTTAAGTTGCTCCTTCAAATTGGAAGTTTCCTCCACAAGATGCACATGCTCACAACACGGGTTAGTAGCATTTGTGTTATCAATTAAGACCATATGAGGAAATGTGTATTTCTCCTTGGTTAGCTTCACTTGGAGTTGATCATGAGACTCCTTGAGGCTAGCATGAGCACCCTTCAAGGCCTTGTGAGCCTTGTCAAGTAAATCAAACTCCTCTTTGAGTCTAGAAAGGTCAACCCCAAGTTCATCCTTCTCAGAGTTTAGCACACGAGAGGCAACAAGAGCATGATCAAGATCTTTCTTTAATTTAGCATGGTCATCGTTGTGTGACTCCTCAAGAGCCAAATGATGCCCACACTCTTCCTCAAGAGCATTAGAGAGATCCGATATCTCATCGGCATAGTCACGACTATGACCTTCCATCTTAGAGATGGTTTCTTCATGAGCCTCGATCATGTCATTGGCTTCACCAAGTTGTTCCAAGAGAGCAACAAAGTGCTTCTTGGATTTGCCCTTGAGTTTACTCATAAAATACTCAAATTTATTTATCTCTTCATTAGACCCCTCATTTTCATCAATGCAATCAATCAAGGAGGGATTAGTAATGATAGTAGTTTTGATGTTGGGGGTTACCTTGTGGGTGGTTTTGGCCATGAGGCATTTGGCGGTGATGTTCTCGTTGGGTGAATCGAAGAGAGACACCCATGGAGTGGTGGCAATGGCAACGGAGGCCATGGCCATGACTTCACTCTCTTCATCATCATCATCATCCTCATTTTATTCTTCTTGTGCCACCAACCCTTTGGTAGGAGTCTTCTTGGTGAAGTTGTTCTTGTTGGGGAAAGACTTGGCTTTATCTTTTCGAATGAGCTTGCCACCATTGTCTTCCCGCTTCTCGTAAGGGAAATCCACAACAAAGTGACTCACATTGCCACAATTGTAACATGGTCTCACACGTTGCTTGCCCTTGAAGCCACTTGAGTTGTTCTTGTTGAAGTTGGGCTTTGTGTTCTTCTTGCTCCAAAATTGCCTTGAAGCAAGAGCCATGTGCTCATGATAATCATATTTTGTATCTTCGGGGTTGATCTCCTCATCTTCTTCTTCTTCCTCTTCTTCCACACTAGCCTTGGCCTTCAAGGAAAGGTTGGGCTTCTTTGCTCTTTGAGAACGCAACACCGCATTGTTGGCGGTCTTGTCCAAAATCCTCATTGCCACAAACTCATCCAACACGGCATGTGAGGACAAGGTGTGGAAGTCCGGCCTTTGACGGATGACGGAAGACATAGCCTTGTGGTAAGGCATCATGGCCTTGAGGAACTTATGCTTGATCCAATTGTCATCTGTATCCTTACTCCCATGATCTCGGAGTGAGACCGCGAGGGTGGTCAATCTCCAGTAAAGCACACGAGGTTCTTCATCTTCAATCATTGCAAACTCATCGGCTTCATCTTGAACCACTTCGTAGTTGGAGCGTTGAATGCTAGTGCTTCCCTTGTAGAGGGAAACAACATATGTTGCCATGCTTCCTTGGCCACGGTGGAAGGTCGGAGATGAGCAATGTCTTCCAGTGGAATTGCATCTTGAAGGATGAAGAGAGCATTCTCATTGAATGGATTATCCACGGCTTCTCTTGGCGTGAAGTTGCTTGGGTCATGTGGATAGAAACCTTCTTCAATGACTCCCCAAAGATTAGTGTTAACATGTTTTAAATGACGCTTAAAGCGATAGACCCAAGCATCAAAATATTCATTTTTTGCAATCTTAGGAGGAGGGCCGGCATGATTTAAATGAGTAGAGGGAATCGGTCATCCATAAGTAAGTGGAGGTTCCACATGGGCAAAGATGCCGATGCCAATTCTACCACTAGTACAAGGACCCTTTTCACTAGTAGCTTCCCCCTTGTTGGAGTTAGCATCCATCACCTTGTTAGTGGGATTACCCACTTTCATAGGCGAGGTAGATAGCTTAAGTCCTTCTAAGAATGTATTAAACATGTTGGGGAACGTAGTAATTTCATAAAAAAATCCTACGTACACGCAAGATCATGGTGATGGCATAGCAACGAGAGGGGAGAGTGTTGTCCACGTACCCTCGTAGACCGTAAGTGGAAGCGTTATGACTCCCTTCTTTCCTAGTTGGAATAGGAGAAGGGGGGAAAGAGGAGGAAGAGGGGAAGGAAAGGGGGGACGCCGCCCCCCTTCCCTTGTCCTATTCGGACTAGGAAGGGGAGGGGCGCGCGGCCCCCTCCTTCCTCCTTCCCTCTTCTCCCTCGAGGCCCATGTAGGCCCAATAACCCCCCGGGGGGGTTCCGGTAACCTCCCGGTACTCCGGTAAAATGCCGATTTCACCCGGAACGATTCCGATGTCCAAATATAGGCTTCCAATATATCGATCTTTATGTCTCGACCATTTCGAGACTCCTCGTTACGTCCGTGATCACATCCGGGACTCCGAACAAACTTCGGTACATCAAAACTTATAAACTCATAATGAAACTGTCATCGTAACGTTAAGCGTGCGGACCCTACGGGTTCGAGAACTATGTAGACATGACCTAGAACTATTCTCGGTCAATAACCAATAGCGGAACCTGTATGCCCATATTGGTTCCTACATATTCTACGAAGATCTTTATCGGTCAAACCGCATAATAACATACGTTGTTCCCTTTGTCATCGGTATGTTAGTTGCCCGAGATTTGATCGTCGGTATCCAATACCTAGTTCAATATCGTTACCGGCAAGTCTCTTTACTCGTTCCGTAATGCATCATCCCGTAACCAACTCATTTGGTCACATTGCTTGCAAGGCTTATAATGATGTGCATTACCGAGAGGGCCCAGAGATACCTCTCCGACAATCGGAGTGACAAAACCTAATATCGAAATACGCCAACTCAACATGTACCTTCGGAGACACCTGTAGTACTCCTTTATAATCACCTAGTTATGTTGTGACGTTTGGTAGTACCCAAAGTGTTCCTCCGGTAAACGGGAGTTGCATAATTCTCATAGTTACAGGAACATGTATAAGTCATGAAGAAAGCAATAGCAATATACTAAACGATCAAGTGCTAGGCTAACGGAATGGGTCATGTCAATCACATCATTCTCCTAATGATGTGATCCCATTAATCAAATGACAACACATGTCTATGGTTAGGAAACATAACCATCTTTGATTAATGAGCTAGTCAAGTAGAGGCATACTAGTGACTATATTTTTGTCTATGTATTCACACATGTATCATGTTTCCGGTTAATACAATTCTAGCATGAATAATAAACATTTATCATGATATGAGGAAATAAATAATAACTTTATTATTGCCTCTAGGGCATATTTCCTTCAGTCTCCCACTTGCACTAGAGTCAATAATCTAGATTACATAGTAATGATTCTAACACCCATGGAGTCTTGGTGCTGATCATGTTTTGCTCGTGAGAGTGGCTTAGTCAACGGGTCTGCAACATTCAGATACATATGTATCTTGCAAATCTCTATGTCTCCCACTTGGACTTGGTCCCGAATGGAATTGAAGCATCTCTTGATGTGCTTGGTCCTCTTGTGAAATCTGGATTCCTTTGCCAAGGCAATTGCACCAGTATTGTCACAGAAGATTTTCATTGGTCCCGATGCACTAGGTATAACACCTATATCGGAAATGAACTCCTTCATCCAGACTCCTTCATTTGCTGCTTCTGAAGCAGCTATGTACTCCGCCTCACATGTAGATCCCGCCACGACGCTTTGTTTAGAACTGCACCAACTTACAGCTCCACCGTTTAATAAAAACACGTATCCGGTTTGCGATTTAGAATCGTCCGGATCAGTGTCAAAGCTTGCATCGACGTAACCATTTACGACTAGCTCCTTGTCACCTCCATATACGAGAAACATATCCTTAGTCCTTTTCAGGTATTTCAGGATGTTCTTGACCGCTGTCCAGTGATCCACTCCTGGATTACTTTGGTACCTTCCTGCCAAGCTTATTGCTAAGCATACGTCAGGTCTGGTACACAGCATTGTATACATGATAGAGCCTATGGCTGAAGCATAGGGAACATCTTTCATTTTCTCTCTATCTTCTGCTGTGGTCGGGCATTGAGTTTGACTCAACTTCACACCTTGTAGTACGGGCAAGAACCCTTTCTTTGCCTGATCCATTTTGAACTTTTTCAAAATTTTATCAAGGTATGTGCTTTGTGAAAGTCCTATTAAGCGTCTTGATCTATCTCTATAGATCTTGATGCCCAATATGTAAGCAGCTTCACCGAGGTCTTTCATTGAAAAACTTTTATTCAAGTATCCTTTTATGCTATCCAGAAATTCTATATCATTTCCAATTAATAATATGTCTTCTACATATAATATCAGAAATGCTACAGAGCTCCCACTCACTTTCTTGTAAATACAGGCTTCTCCAAAAGTCTGTATAAAACCATATGCTTTGATCACACTATCAAAGCGTTTATTCCAACTCCGAGATGCTTGCACCAGTCCATAAATGGAACGCTAGAGCTTGCACACTTTGTTAGCACCTTTTGGATCAACAAAACCTTCTGGCTGCATCATATACAACTCTTCTTCCAGAAATCCATTCAAGAATGCATTTTTGACATCCATTTGCCAAATTTCATAATCATGAAATGCAGCAATAGCTAACATGATTCGGACAGACTTAAGCATCGCTACGGGTGAGAAAGTCTCATCGTAGTCAACTCCTTGAACTTGTCGAAAACCTTTCGCAACAAGTCGAGCATTATAGACAGTTACATTACCATCTGCGTCAGTCTTCTTCTTAAAGATCCATTTATTCTCAATTGCTTGCCGATCATCGGGAAAGTCAACCAAAGTCCATACTTTGTTTTCATACATGGATCCCATCTCAGATTTCATGGCCTCTAGCCATTTTGCGGAATCTGGGCTCATCATCGCTTCCTCATAGTTTGTAGGTTCATCATGGTCAAGCAACATGACTTCCAGAATTGGATTACCGTACCACTCTGGTGCGGATCTTACTCTGGTAGACCTACGAGGTTCAGTAGAAACTTGATCTGAAGTTTCATGATCAATATCATTAGCTTCCTCACTAATTGGTGTAGTTGTCACAGGAACCGGTTCTTGTGATGAACTACTTTCCAATAAAGGAGTAGATACAGTTATCTCATCAACTTCTACTTTCCTCCCACTCATTTCTTTCAAGAGAAACTCCTTCTCTAGAAAGGATCCGATTTTAGCAACGAAAATCTTGCCCTCAGATCTGTGATAGAAGGTGTACCCAATAGTCTCTTTTGGGTATCCTATGAAGACACATTTCTCTGATTTGGGTTCGAGCTTATCTGGTTGAAGTTTCTTCACATAAGCATCGCAGCCCCAAACTTTAAGAAACGACAACTTTGGTTTCTTGCCAAACCACAGTTCATAAGGCGTCGTCTCAACGGATTTTGATGGTGCCCTATTTAATGTGAATGCGGCCGTCTCTAAAGCATAACCCCAAAACGATATCGGTAAATCAGTAAGAGACATCATAGATCGCACCATATCTAGTAAAGTACGATTACGATGTTCGGACACACCATTTCGTTGTGGTGTTCCGGGTGGCGTGAGTTGCGAAACTATTCCGCATTGTTTCAAGTGTAGACCAAACTCGTAACTCAAATATTCTCCTCCACGATCAGATCATAGAAATTTTATTTTCTTGTTACGATGATTTTCCACTTCACTCTTTCTTTGAACTTTTCAAATGTTTCAGACTTGTGTTTCATCAAGTAGATATACCCATATCTGGTCAAATCATCTGTGAAGGTGAGAAAATAACGATACCCGCCGCGAGCCTCAACATTCATTGGACCACAAACATCAGTATGTATGATTTCCAACAAATCAGTTGCTCGCTCCATAGTTCCGGAGAACGGCGTTTTAGTCATCTTGCCCATGAGGCACGGTTCGCAAGTACCAAGTGATTCATAATCAAGTGATTCCAAAAGCCCATCAGTATGGAGTTTCTTCATGTGCTTTACACCGATATGACCTAAACGGCAGTGCCACAAATAAGTTGCACTATCGTTATCAACTCTGCATCTTTTGGTTTCAACACTATGAATATGTGTATCACTACTATCGAGATTCAATAAAAATAGACCACTTTTCAAGGGTGCATGACCATAAAAGATATTACTCATATAAATAGAACAACCATTATTCTCTGATTTAAATGAATAACCGTCTCGCATCAAACAAGATCCAGATATAATGTTCATGCTCAACGCTGGCACCAAATAACAATTATTTAGGTCTAAAACTAATCCCGATGGTAAATGTAGAGGTAGCGTGCCGACCGCGATCACATCGACTTTGGAACCATTTCCTACGCGCATCGTCACCTCGTCCTTAGCCAATCTTCGCTTAATTCGTAGTCCCTGTTTTGAGTTGCAAATATTAGCAACAGAACCAGTATCAAATACCCAGGTGCTACTGCGAGCATTAGTAAGGTACACATCAATAACATGTATATCATATATACCTTTGTTCACTTTGCCATCCTTCTTATCCGCCAAATACTTGGGGCAGTTCCGCTTCCAGTGTCCAGTCTGCTTGCAGTAGAAGCACTCAGTTTCAGGCTTAGGTCCAGACTTGGGTTTCTTCTCTTGAGCAGCAACTTGCTTGCTGTTCTTTTTGAAGTTCCCCTTCTTCTTCCCTTTGCCCTTTTTCTTGAAACTGGTGGTCTTGTTAACCATCAACACTTGATGCTCCTTCTTGATTTCTACTTCCACGGCTTTTAGTATCGCGAAGAGCTCGGGAATAGTCTTGTTCATCCCTTGCATATTATAGTTCATCACGAAGCTCTTGTAGCTTGGTGGCAGTGATTGAAGAATTCTGTCAATGACACTATCATCAGGAAGATTAACTCCCAGTTGAATCAAGTGATTATTATACCCAGACATTTTGAGTATATGTTCACTGACAGAACTATTATCCTCCATCTTGCAGCTGTAGAACTTATTGGAGACTTCATATCTCTCAATCCGGGCATTTGCTTGAAATATTAACTTCAACTCCTGGAACATCTCATATGCTCCATGACGTTCAAAACGTCGTTGAAGACCCGGTTCTAAGCCGTAAAGCATGACACACTGAACTATCGAGTAGTCATCAGCTTTGCTCTGCCAGATGTTCTTAACGTCGTCAGTTGCATCAGCAGCAGGCCTGGCACCCGGCGGTGCTTCCAGGACGTAACTTTTCTGTGCAGCAATGAGGATAATCCTCAGGTTACGGACCCAGTCCGTGTAATTGCTACCATCATCTTTCAACTTTGCTTTCTCAAGGAACGCATTAAAATTCAACGGAACAACAACACGAGCCATCTATCTACAAACAAACATAGACAAGCAAAATACTATCAGGTACTAAGTTCATGATAAAATTAAGTTCAATTAATCATATTACTTAAGAACTCCCACTTAGACAGACATCTCTCTAGTCATCTAAGTGATCACGCGATCCAAATCAACTAAACCATGTCCGATCATCACGTGAGATGGAGTAGTTTCAATGGTGAACATCACTATGTTGATCATATCTACTATATGATTCACGTTCGATCTTTCGGTCTCCGTGTTCCAAGGCCATATCTGTATATGCTAGGCTCGTCAAGTATGACCTGAGTATTCCGCGTGTGCAACTGTTTTGCACCCGTTGTATTTGAACGTAGAGCCTATCACACCCGATCATCACGTGGTGTCTCAGCATGAAGAACTTTCACAACGGCGCATACTCAGGGAGAACACTTCTTGATTATTAGTGAGAGATCATCTTAAAATGCTACTGTCAATCAAAGCAAGATAAGATGCATAAAGGATAAACATCACATGCAATCAATATAAGTGATATGATATGGCCATCATCATCTTGTGCTTGTGATCTCCATCTTCTAAGCACCGTCGTGATCACCATCGTCACTGGCGCGACACCTTGATCTCCATCGTAGCATCGTTGTCGTTACGCCATCTATTGCTTCTACGACTATCGCTACCGCTTAAAGATAAAGTAAAGCAATTACAGGGCATTTGCATTTCATATAATAAAGCGACAACCATATGGCTCCTGCCAGTTGCCGATAACTTCGGTTACAAAACATGATCATCTCATACAATAAAATATAGCATCACGTCTTGACCATATCACATCACAACATGCCCTGCAAAAACAAGTTAGACATCCTCTACTTTGTTGTTGCAAATTTTACGTGGCTGCTACGGGCTTTAGCAAGAACCGTTCTTACCTACGCATAAAAACCACAATGATAGTTCGTCAAGTTGGTGCTGTTTTAACCTTCGCAAGGACCGGGCGTAGCCACACTTGATTCAGCTAAAGTGAGAGAGACAGACACCCGCCAGCCACCTTTAAGCACGAGTGCTCGTAACGGTGAAACCAGTCTCGCGTAAGCGTACGCGTAATGTCGGTCCGGGCCGCTTCATCTCACAATACCGCCGAACCAAAGTATGACATGCTGGTAAGCAGTATGACTTGTATCGCCCACAACTCACTTGTGTTCTACTCGTGCATATAACATCAACGCATAAAACCTAGGCTCGGATGCCATTGTTGGGGAACGTAGTAATTTCAAAAAAAATTCTACGTACACGCAAGATCATGGTGATGGCATAGCAACGAGAGGGGAGAGTGTTGTCCACGTACCCTCGTAGACCGTAAGCAGAAGTGTTATGACAACGCGGTTGATGTAGTCGTACGTCTTCACGATCCGACCGATCCAAGTACCGAACGTACGGCACCTCCGAGTTCAGCACACGTTCAACTCGATGACGATCCCCGGGCCCCGATCCAGCAAAGCTTCGGGGATGAGTTCCATCAGCACGACGGCGTGGTGACGATGATGATGCTCTACCAGCGCAGGGCTTCGCCTAAACTCCGCGACGATATGACCGAGGTGGAATATGGTGGAGGGGGGCACCGCACACGGCTAAGGAACGATCCGTAGATCAACTTGTGTGTCTATGGGGTGCCGCCTGCCCCCGTATATAAAGGAGCCAGGGGGGAGGAGGCGGCCGGCCAAGGAGGGCGCGCCAAGGGGGGAGTCCTACTCCCACCGGGAGTAGGACTCCCTTCTTTCCTAGTTGGAATAGGAGAAGGGGGGAAAGAGGAGGAAGAGGGGAAGGAAAGGGGGGCGCCGCCCCCCTTCCCTTGTCCTATTCGGACTAGGAAGGGGAGGGGCGCGCGGCCCCCTCCTTCCTCCTTCCCTCTTCTCCCTCGAGGCCCATGTAGGCCCAATAACCCCCCGGGGGGGTTCCGGTAACCTCCCGGTACTCCGGTAAAATGCCGATTTCACCCGGAACGATTCCGATGTCCAAATATAGGCTTCCAATATATCGATCTTTATGTCTCGACCATTTCGAGACTCCTCGTTATGTCCGTGATCACATCCGGGACTCCGAACAAACTTTGGTACATCAAAACTTATAAACTCATAATAAAACTGTCATCGTAACGTTAAGCGTGCGGACCCTACGGGTTCGAGAACTATGTAGACATGACCTAGAACTATTCTTGGTCAATAACCAATAGCAAAACCTGGATGCCCATATTGGTTCCTACATATTCTACGAAGATCTTTATTGGTGAAACCGCATAACAACATACGTTGTTCCCTTTGTCATCGGTATGTTACTTGCCCGAGATTTGATCGTCGGTATCCAATACCTAGTTCAATCTCGTTATCGGCAAGTCTCTTTACTCGTTCCGTAATGCATCATCCTGTAACCAACTCATTTGGTCACATTGCTTGCAAGGCTTATAATGATGTGCATTACCGAGAGGGCCCAGAGATACCTCTCCGACAATCGGAGTGACAAAACCTAATCTCGAAATACGCCAACTCAACATGTACCTTTGGAGACACCTGTAGTACTCCTTTATAATCACCCAGTTACGTTGTGACGTTTGGTAGTACCCAAAGTGTTCCTCCGGTAAACGGGAGTTGCATAATTCTCATAGTTACAGGAACATGTATAAGTCATGAAGAAAGCAATAGCAATATACTAAACGATCAAGTGATAGGCTAACGGAATGGGTCATGTCAATCACATCATTCTCCTAATGATGTGATCCCATTAATCAAATGACAACACATGTCTATGGTTAGGAAACATAACCATCTTTGATTAATGATCTAGTCAAGTAGAGGCATACTAGTGACTATATGTTTGTCTATGTATTCACACATGTATCATGTTTCCGGTTAATACAATTCTAGCATGAATAATAATCATTTATCATGATATGAGGAAATAAATAATAACTTTATTATTGCCTCTAGGGCATATTTCCTTCAAAACATGCTTTCAACCTCGGTCATCATGGAGGTTTTCAATGTGTCCAAAGCCACATTGAATTCCTCACGAGAGACCGCGGTTCCCCCATCGGCCGTAGACGAGCTCGGATTCACACCGGAGTGCTCCTCCCCACCGTCTACGGTGTCAACCATAATCTTTGGACGACAAAGTCCTTAATAAAGAGACGGGGCTCTGATACCAATTGAAAGGATCGATATAGTTGACTAGATGGGGGGTGATAGGCAACTAACAATTTTTAGCTTTTATTTACCAATTTCAACTTTGCATCAAAGTAGGTTGTCTAGATACACAACTAGGTGAGCAACCTGTATGATGCGATAACAACAAGCACACAAGCAAGCAACAGATGCAACACAAAATAAGCTTGCACGAGTAAAGGTGAGAGATAACCAAAAGGGGAACTGATGGAGACGAGGATGTGTTACCGAAGTTCCTTCCTTTTGAGGGGAAGTACGTCTCCGTTAGAGCAGTGTGGAGGCACAATGCTCCCCAAGAAGCCACTAGGGCCACCGTATTCTCCTCACGCCCTCACACAATGCGAGATGCCGTGATTCCACTATTGGTGCCCTTGGAGGCGGCTACCGAACCTTTACAAACAAGGTCGGGGCAATCTCCACAACTGAATTGGAGGCTCCCAATGACACCACGAAGCTTCACCACAATGGACTATGGCTCTGAGGTGATCTCAACCGTCTAGGGTGCTCAAACACCCAAGAGTAACAAGATCCGCAAGGGATTAGTGGGGAGAATCAAATTTCTCTTGGTGGAAGTGTAGATCGGGGCCTTCTCAACCAATCCCGAGCAAACCAACAAGTTTGATTGGCTAGGGAGAGAGATCGGGCGAAAATGGAGCTTGGAGAAACAATGGAGCTTTGGGGGAAGAGGTGAGTCAACTTTGGAGAAGAAGACCTCCTTTTATAGTGGGGGGAACAATCAAACCGTTACTCCCCAAAACAGCCATGCAAAGGGCGGTACTACCGCAAGGGCCAACGGTACTACCGCTGGGCCCAGCGGTACTACCGCTCCCCTTCGCGGTACTGTCCTGCAGTCTGAGAGGGATAGAACATGTGTATGAATTGGACCCAGTGCAGTACTACCACAGTGGTAGTGCGGTACTACCGCATCTACTGCCACTGCTTAGTGCCGCACAATCCGACACGAGAGGCGACCCCCTTGAGTCAAGGCGGTAGGAGCCCGGTACCGCAGCGATACTACGGCTGAGGACCCCCAGGCGGTACATACCGCTGCAGAGCGGTACTGCCACCTGTGGCTCTTGAGCGGTACTACCGCTGGGCACCGCGGTATTACCGCTAGGACCAAAACATGCACATAGGAAGGAAATGAAAGCTCCATTGAAGCGGGAAGGCTCAGAGGGTGCGAAGAGGATGTGTACGTGTTGATTCCACCCTAGCCTTACCAAAGCGGATCCCCTCTTGATAGTACGATAACTCCTTCGAAACCAATCCACCAAATCATAAACGAAAGAGCTACACCGTCTTTGATTAAAACTCCGTGGGAAGGAATCGACTCGTGCCAAAGGATGAATCTCTGAAATACTCAAAGCACACGATTAGTCCGCAAACGTGTTGTCATCAATCACCAAAACTACATAGAGAGAGATATACCTTAACAATAGTATACGTAGTGCTCACTCTGTTTTTATAGGCACACTACTAGGGAAAACCCTAGTAGTAGCGCGGGTTTAATGCCCACTAGTAGCACGGGACACGACGCTACTAGTAAAGTGCTACAGCTATTACTTAGCAGTAGCGGGTGCCACACGCGCTACTGCTAAGACATATAGCCGTAGCGTGTGTTCACTACCGCGCTACTGCTAATCTAGCTAGTAGCAATGTGTTTAGTATCAATCGCTACTAGTATTGATTTTTCCAAAAAAAATAGTGTATTTATACGCCGTTATACAAATTTTGGTACAATGCAAATTATGAGGTTTATATCATTATGTCCATAACAGTGTGTCAAATGAAGGTGGATTAGGTTCAAGTGGAGGCAACATGTGGTGCATGTCAAAAGTATACTACTAATCCAAACTTGATCTAGTTTGGACTAGTAGTACTTTCGATGTGCACCACATGTTGACTCCACTTGAATCTAATCCGGCAGCACAAGCTATTTAATCATCATCATAGTCATTACCACCAACAGTAGCTATTTAATCATCATAGTCATAGTGTAGCACATTATCATCTTCAAATTAATTCTAGCTAGCTAATCACCACCAACACTAGCTGCGGTAGCTATCTAATCACCGCCAACACTAGCTAATAATAATCATCATAGTTATTACCACCAACACTAGCTATTTAATCATCATAGTCATAGTGTAGCACATCATCATCTTCAAACTTATTTCTAGCTAGCTAATCACTCCTGCTGCTCTCTCTCAGGTAAAATAGCATAAAACATGTGTAGCACTCCTTCTTCATCATGTTGGAGCATGCAGATGAACCTGTCTCCTAATCGTGGGCTACGCTTTTGATTGCTGCCCCCTAGTACTTATCTGTGATCGTTCACAATTTTGCTCCAGTCTTTCACTATTAAGCATTCCTTGCTATTAGAAATCCTGAATGCACTAAAGTGCATTGTAGGATGTCTTAGCCGTAAGCTAACAATTCTCATGCGACCTTTAGTCTCAATCCAATGAGGCACAACATTCATCGGGAGTCCCTGTTGAAGAACATCTTATAGTAACATACTTAGCAATGAAGTTTAGCTTAAAAGATAATGTATGCAAAAGATGCACTGAGGACAAATAGTAAAAATCTTACCATCTTTCCTAAATAGATGTGGCTGTAGTTCAATACAAACACTATAGGTCGCACGTTTTGAGTACTAAGATTTTTAAGTCCAGAAAAATAATTTGTCTTGATAGTATGAAGATCCTCAAGCCATGAAACTTAATGACTTATCTCCTCGCAGTTTAGTTCAGCCCCGGGACAGTAGTAGGTTCTGTCAACTAAGCGCTGGACGTGTTTGATTGAATGGAAATAAGCTGTCAATAGAAATTAGTTGTAAACTATTTTTGAAATAAACAATATCGAAGACATAAATATGGTTGAGGAACACTCACATAATGGTAGAACTGGAGGCATCTGCACATCGACCCAGATATCGGTATTACCTTCAATATCATCTTCCGGACGAATATCAAAGGTGATAACCATATCAGGCTCAAATGCATAAGCCTTGCATAGTGCTTGCCAAGTTTTGCATTCAAAATAGGTGTAGGTGTCTGTGTTTTATAATTTTGCATGGAAAGTATAACCATGCTCGGTCTTCAAGTAAACTCTCTTTACCTCCATAGTAGTTTTCATACGACTAAAACCTATCTTATCCAAGACAAAAACTCTTGCATGGCAGGGGATACGCTAGTAAAATTGTAAAAAAATTAAATTATAAGTTGAAGCAAATGAAGGAGATGTCATGCTTAATTACGAAAAATGACTTGTCATTGTGACTTATTGTATCCACTTCGAAGTTCTCGTCCAGCTTGATGTTGAAGCACCTATCATCATCTAGGAATATTCTATCGCACAGGCCATGCTCGTCTTTGCAGTATTTGCAAATACCGAAATCCTTTTCGTCGTCAGACATTTCCTATGTTCATAGTTGAAAGATTAATTGAAAATCGATCGAAGACAACTACCAGGATACTCAACACACAAATCTGGGGCACTCGATATTTCCTACATATTCTGGCACAAGGCATGCCAAAATTCACGAAAAAATCTGACATGACCTTTGCTAAAATAGGACATATCGAGCGCCTGAAATTTGCCGGAACGAAAATGAATCAACACTCCGGTAAAACATAGGCCACTCGGAGGTGTAACCTGCAAACATGACCGTCCACTTGGGCAAGCACATATCCTATTTGAGAAACACAAGATATACATTTCAAAATATCTTATAGGACTCATATTGACATGAGCATTCAATAAGACAAACCAAATCGTAAAATAAATAAGTATTCAATTTAGCATGCATTCAATAAGCAAAAGTAAATCATCTCTTGCGTCGAATATTATCACTAGCAAAAGTAAATCATCTCTTGCGTCGAATATTATCACTGGAACATCCTGAATAATATCATACATATAACATCACTAATACAACTAAAACCCTAGCGAACAACGGGTATCGACGTGGGCGGTGGACACCCAAAGAGAAGGAACCATCACTGGATCATAGCTCCAGTGAAATCCCTGGAGAACCTGCCAGGTATTGGAGAACCTGTGCTCCAACGCAACCAAGTAGCGACGTACATGCGCGTCCTCCTCGCTAACACGGTGACGTAGGACCTCCGCGGGGTCCTCAAGCCTCTGGACCGTCACTGGCCCACGCGATCGCCACCAAAGAAGGTTCGGGTCAACGACGGGCTGACTCCTCACCAAGTTGCGCCCCCCGGTATGTAGCGCCTCCCAGTACCAGCCCGGCGGAGCCCAGTCCCGGACATGTCCCATCTGGTCAAGCAGGTGTCCTTCGCCGATAGGCATCGTCGACGTCGATATGGGAATAATTGCTTTAACTAAAAAAATAACAACAAATGTGACATGTTCAACTAGTTCTATTAATTCAACTAGCTCTTACTAAAAATAAACTTACTATAAATAAAAATAAACTAGTACCTAATTAGTACCTAGTTCTTACTAACTAATTAGTACCTAGGAACTACTCTAATTACCATCTAATTTGACGAACCTAGGGGTGGAAAGTGGTAGCAGATAATCTGAAATATCTGATATTCGTATTCGATTGGATATTTCAATTATACAACTTAAAAGTCAAATAAGTGGTCAAATTTTACTCGTTTTATGATTAATCTTAGAAATTATTATGCATTATAATATTGTTTATTCATAAACCTATTTAGCATTGACTTATTGTATGCCACAAGTTGAATACTTCATGTCACGTAGCTATTGACTAATACACTTAAGCAATATCTGCATCCGATTCGCACCCATAGATGAACCCTAACTAGCTAATTTGATGCAATTAAAATTTGAAGAACCCTAGGTAGAGGTAGGGGAGGGGGAGGAGCAGGCGTGCTTACCTCGGGTGCGTGCGGCGAGGGAGGGGCAGGCGGCGTTGAGGTCGGGGTCAGGGCGCGGGCGCGCGACGAAGGGCAGCGTCGAGGTTGGGGTCGGGGGCGGCGTCGAGGTCGGGGGCGGAGGGCGGCGTCGAGGTTGGGGTTGGGGGCAGCGTCGAGGGCGGTGTCGAATACGGGGTCAGGGGCGGCGTCGAGGGTGTGCGGAGAGCGACGGGAGAGCATGCGGTGGCCGACGGGCGACGGCGGCGGCGACAGCAGAGGAGTTTTGATTTGGGGGAAGTGGCCGTTGGGGAAGACGAATCGCGCAGTTAAGTCAGAAGTAGCAGTAGCGCACTAAGTTAGCTATAACGCGTTCCTGGATACGCGCTACTACTATTCCTTTCTCTCTTTTCCCCTTTTTCATTTATTTTTCTTTACATTTTTTTCTTTCTCCTTTTTCTATTTCTTTCATTTTTCATTTACTTTTCTATTTGCTTTCCATTTAATTTTATTTCCTATATCAGTAGCGCATTTGCGCCTAAACGCGCTGCTACAAAGCTTGTAGTGGTAGCGCGGTTCTCTGCAGCTCGCTACTACTATGTGCAGCCCATCGGCTAAGCCGTGGGAATTTTTGTAGTAGCGCAGTTATCTTAAGGCGCGCTACTGCTACAATTTTATCTGTAGCGTGCTTTACACCAACGTGCTACTGCTAATTAGCACTAGCGTGGTTTTTTAGAACGCGCTACTGCTAAAGTTCTGTGTATAAGATTTTCCTTAGTAGTGGCACCTCAAATCACTTAGAGACTATCATCTTTCAAAATATATGTGCAAACAAGCCCATTGGTGCTCGACATGGATACGTGCTTTCTCGACCTCGCGTGATACGCTAACTGTTAATAGTATGAAATTGTTGTGACATGCTTTTGCTTCCCTAATTTTTCTATGTCGTATGTTATGTGTACATGTTCACTTTGCTTCTCCTTTGATGATGCACTCACTCTGTCTTCTATTTTGCAGAACCATTTCTCATGCCAGTCCCTTCAAGGTCCCTCAGTAGGGTAGTCAACAGATTTTTCTCCCTTTGGGGTTTCTAGCCATCCTAAGAAGATGCTCTATTTTCTTCCTTCACTTTGGGTGAAACTTCTCTACTGTATACAACCATTGAGGCCAAGCACTAAGGAAGGCAAGGAATAAGAAAGGGGAGGTTAGGAGACCATAAACCATAAGGAGGAGGAATTATAAAGAAGTTCAGAAGCCTCAGTCTGATTTTAGGCACCCTCAAGTATAGGTAAAACAAAGGCATCCTAAAGCCATGGTTGGGAACGGATAAAATTAGAAAAGGAACAGAGGATCCTAAGATTTTTAATATCATCTTATGGGTTGTTTTGAGGCAATAGATCTGTAGCATACTACCATCTGTTCTGCTCTTAATATAGTCATGTGACCTTCTTTGTTCGGTTCATTGATTTTTAGTCATACTTTTCTGCTAAATCTTCTGTTCTCTTACTTCAGATCATGTGACCTGCTTTCTTTTCTTCTCCATACAAGCTACAAGTTACTGTTACATACATATGACCTGATTTCCATCTGTTAGTTCCTGCAAGATGCATCTCCAACATTTCTTGTGCAGATCGGTTCCTACTCACATTTCCCCCTTGCATAGCAATCGACTTGTTTTAGGAACATTAATATCATCATTGGCCTATGAATTTATCACATAATTTCCTGCTTTACAGTTTGGTTAAACATCCTATTTAATTATATTTTCAAACCTCGAAATACTAGTTTAAATTATTTTCCACGAATGCATAATTTCCTGCTTTACAGTTTGGTTAAACATCCTATTTAATTATATATTTTCAAACCTCGAAATACTAGTTTAAATTATTTTCCACGAATCTGCGTGTTGCTGCCCTGGTGATGGTAACTAGTCATGGATCTGTGCCCCTTTCGGTGATCGGTTGGATCATTATCCTCTTCTGATCTGCCGTGAGTTTCTTTATTGAGTGATTGATCTATCGGTTCTTGCAGGCCGGCGAAGATTGGGTGGGGATAGAGGAGCCAGGCTGGAGTTCGCGTGCCCCTAATGTACGAGGACCACGATGTCGCCCCCATCTTCCCACACCTTGAAGAATAGCATCCCTTCGAGCCCCATGCCGCGGTCAGTACTCCAATTAACCTGCTGCTTGGATTATTAATTAGAGAGACAAGATTAATTGAGTTCATAGTATACTTTGAGTTTGTTTTACTGCCTGGAGAAAGAACGAGAGCCCTTTCTCACAGGGGCGTTCACGTGCACGACCGAACTGAGTCTTCTTCTTTTTTATATCTCCAAATACAAATATGGTTTGATTTGATAGAATATCTTAGTCTAAAATGTTGAGATTGTGAGTCTACAAAAACAATTACAGATACGATCAGTTCATAGCTCCCCTCATTTTTGTAAATTATTATCATATGAAAACATTGTTTGTTCCTCCCTTTTTTACTGCAAAATACAAATATGGTAGTCAAGTTCTTCCTGGAAATCTTTCCTTGATTGATCTTGCGGGTAGGTAATAGCTATTCTTTTTGGGCTGCTATTTTCTTTTCACTCTGTCAGCAAAAGTAAACTGCAAAACATAATATTTTGAGCAAAGTGCGTGGGCTTCTGAACGAATAATTTTGGTCCATAGCTCAGAGAAGCCAACATTAATCGGTCACTTTTAGAGTTAGCAAATTGCATTAACGCCATCGGCAAGCAAAATAAGAAAGGTCTAGCCCATGTTCCATATCGTAAGACATGTCAAGCGTACATTCTACTATCAGAACCAATATTATCCATTCTAGATGTGTGATAGTAGTTATTTGTAGCAAATTAACTTGAATTATGAAGGATGGTCAGTATCACCAGCACAATAGTGTCATTTTGTTCAGTTCCATCATGCGTTCTTCAGTTAGTATCAATTGATATCATTTTGTCATCTTCTTTGATTTGTTGACATCTACAGATGATATGGGCAGGAGGTAGAGCTATGTCTAAATCAAAATTTCTATTTATGATTGAGATGTTCTCTACTAAATATGTGATTTTCACTTCTGAGTGGCAATTTCTGAATCTGTAAATTCTTTTATGCAACACTGCTCCTATGGTTGTTGTTGTCTATCGCAATGTTGATCAGAAGCTTTGTGCGCACTTCTAAGGTTAGTAATTCTAGAATTTGATTAATTGTGTGTTTGTATTTATGACGTATTGGAAAACTTTAATATCTGACTTGTATGTATGTATATATGGTCGACTACAGGTTGGTTATTGTCCTACAAGTATGCTTGTGTATGGATGTCACCAAATTTTTGATGTGGAAAAATATATATGATTGAACTGCTGGTCATTTGGTTGTTTGTTGGCTCTTTGACGGACGTCTCCTTCACAGGTGTCTTTCTTCTATCTTTTGTACTGACCGGTTGTTCTTGCCACTCCTTCTATTTGTGCCTGCTGATACATAGTATAATGTATTTCCTACCTACTGATACGTATTATGATGTTTTTACTACACAATAATTTCTAGTTGCGCTAACTTTTGTGTTTTGGGTGTTCTGTTTTACTTTCTTGGGTGCACACACCTCAATATTACTGGTTGGAACTGTATTCTGTTGAAAAAACTAATGCCGACATGTGTGTTTCTCCTTTTGGTATTGATCTTTAAATCTTTTAAAGTTATTAATCACCTTGAAATATAACCCTTGCTTCTTTAGATTTCCATTTGCCCTAAACCACATTTTGGTACTTCTCGTGATAAAACAAATGAAAATGGTTTGAGTTGTGAGTTTAGAATTTCCATTTGCTTTTACCACATTCTGATACCTCTCTTAAGATGGCCACTGCTTTGCTATCTCACTTCGATTTCATTGCAGATAAGTGGCTTCGATGCAGTAAAAAGTAGACCAAAACAATGGAACTAAGTCCTAATTCAGGGGTATGCATGCACACACCTCATTATTTCTGATTGGAAACCATCGTCTTATTTAGTTGTATACAGCGACAGTCGCTTGAAGAAGGGCCTTTCCATGACTGAATTGGCAAATGTTGGCTTTTCGAAGAATGAATTGGCAAATGTTGGCATACGCAAGCCTCTGTTATTAGATGATGCCTCTAAGGTCTTAATTATGTTCTTCCTAGGAATATGAGCAATAGCAATATCATGCTCATATGATGGGTTCTATGTGCTTTGGGATTTTAGGAACATCCAGTGTTGGACAGTGGTCCTGGTGCCCTAGGTGATGAGGCGGATGGTGCTTCAAGGTATCTACTTATACTTGTCGGGGGTTGGGTGCGACATATGCCAATGGATGGCTTATCATGGTGGGAGCGAGTAGAACATCGCCGGTGCCTGGAAGCGGGATGAGGCGTAGACACAAACGTCGGCGCACTTTACCCAGGTTGGGGGCTCTCCTTGGAGATAATACCACTACTCCTGCTCTGCGGGGTCTCCGCATGATCACTAAGGCACTAGTGAGTACAAGATGATCCTCGAGCTGTATGCTAGAGGTGGAAGGAGGCTGGGCTAGCTCTCTTATCCTCTAGATATGTGTCTAGTTCTATCAGGTTCGGAACCCTTTGCATGGGTGCCCTGGGGGGTTTATATAGGCCTACGCCCCCAGGGGTACATTGGTAACTTGGCCGGGTGCTGGGCCCGGCTGTCAGCGTCTCCGATCGCCGGCTTCTCCACCGACAGCTGGGGCCCGCCGCCTGGCGGGCCCTCCGACTAGTCTGGTACGGAGCCAACAGTCCGCTTCCGCTGTTGGCGGGTCTGGTTGGTGGCGGATCACTGTAGCCATGGTTCTAATGACGCATGCTTGGTCAGGGGCACGTGGCTACAGTCCTGCCGCCTGGTGGGAGATCACTGTGGCCACACCGCGCCTGGTCTGGTTAATGGCACACTGGCCTCGAGGGAGGGACCGGCCGCCTGCTGGAGGCCGACCTCCCGCAGCTCCGGTTGGTCCGGCTCCCGCCGTCTTCCGGGCTCTCTATGCCCGGTAGGGCCCGCCGCCTGCAGGCCGTACCGACAGGCCGTCGTGGTAATAGGACTCCGCCGGTTAGGAGTGGCGTGAGGGGGGAATGGCAACCGTGCTGCGACGTGTAGAGATCTCTGCCTGTACGGGGCACTGTAGCCATGCCAAGCCCGGGATCCGGGGGTACGGGGCTATACTGTAGCCTCCCCCCGTCTTGTCTCCTTGATGAGCGGTGTCGGTGTCAAAACCGGCGGATCTCGGGTAGGGGGTCCCGATTTGTGCGTCTTAGGCTGATGGTAACAGGAAGCAAGGGACACAATGTTTACCCAGGTTCGGGCCCTCTCGATGGAGGTAAAACCCTACTTCCTGCTTGATTAATATTGAAGATATGAGTAGTACAAGAGTAGATCTACCACGAGATCGTAGAGGCTAAACCCTAAGAGCTAGCCTATGGTGGTATGATTGTAATTGTGATCGGCCTTCTAAGGACCATGCTCTCCGGTTTATATAGACACCGGAGAGCTAGGGTTTACATGGAGTTGGTTACAAGGAAGGAAACATAATATCCGAATTGCCAAGCTTGTCTTCCACGCAAAGGAGAGTCTCATCCGGACACGAGCCGAAGTCTTGAGTCTTGTATCTTGATGCTTCTATAGTCCAGATGATGCATATAGTCCGACTATCGGGATACCCCCTTATCCAGGACTCCCTCAGTAGCCCCTAAACCAGGCTTCAATGACGATGAGTCGGGCGCGCAGTCTTGTCTTCGGCATTGCAAGGCGGGTTCCTCCTTCCGAATACTCCAGGGTTATTATCGAACACGTAGGTCGTGTCCGGATCTGCAAAATGATCTTCACATACCACCGTAGAGAGAAAAATGATACTTCAGCTGACAACTTTTTGAACGACGTGACATGTTCTTATGGTTGGGTCATTATTCGAACCGTTTTTCTTTTCACAACCAGCCAGAGCGCGTATTGCGAGGTGGTTTCCTTGACACGTCTTGTCAAAGCAGAGATCATGTCCCCTTATCACGGGATTCTCATCAATACGGTTATGGGTAGTCCCCTCGTGCCATCAATCGTGGCGCTTGGGAAGTAGGCGACTCTCAACAGGCTAGTGGGGAGGCACACCGCTTTCGTCGCCTCTATAAAGGGATAAGAGTTCCCCATTCTTACCCATGCCTTCTTCCTCCTCTGCCCACTCTTTCCTCCTCGAGCTCTAGCACCCTAGTCCAAGTCTTCTCCGCACAACTAAACATGTCCGGAGCAGGAGGCAAATGGGTGGCTTCCATCGTGAAAGAGAAGAACATCACAAGTCTTCGGGCGGCCGGATACTTGGCCGCAGACATAGCACACCGACTACCAGACGGCGGGCAGGTCATCCCAACTCCAGGACCCCACGAGAGGGTCGTGTTCCTTGCCCACTTCGTCCGTGGACTGGGGTTTCCACTCCACCCCTTCGTCTGCGGGCTCATGTTCTACTACGGGCTAGATTTCCATGATCGAGCCCCAAACTTCATCCTCAACATTTCAGTGTTCATCGTCGTATGTGAGGCTTTCCTCCGCATCAAGCCTCATTTCGGCTTATGGCTGCAAACCTTCTGCGTGAAGCCGAAGATCATGAGCGGCCAGCAAGCAGAGTGCGGAGGAGCCATGGTGGGCAAAATGCATAACGTCACCTGGCTTGTCGGCTCCTTTGCGGAAACCGTGAAGGGGTGGCAGTCGGGGTGGTTCTACATCACCGAGCCGCGCGATGCCAACTGGGTAGCGGCCCCTGAGTTCCGATCTGGAACCCCTATGCGGCTCACCTCCTGGGAACAGAAGGGCCTGTTATGGGGCAAATCTACAGAGCTGACCGGACTCATCAACTGCATCAAGGGCATGAAGGACAAGAACATCAAGCTTGTCAATGTGATCCAGGTCATGCTCATTCGCCGGATTCTGTCGTGCCAAAGGCGGGCACTTAATCTATGGGCGTTCGTCCCGGCCGAACACCAGACGCTTCAGAGGCTCTACGGCATGAAGCACAAAAACGCGTGGAAGTGTTGTTCAAGGCCTCCAAAGTACCTCCTCTCATATCCGAGGACCGTGGGCTCCATGCCGCGTGACACCCTATCCAGGTGAGTTCTCAGGCTGCCACTGGGTTCGGTTCTTCCCAATATATTCATGGGGAATTCCTAAGTGATTGTGTATATTTTTTCAGGAGTACGTGGAGACAGCGGAGCAGATAGACTGTCCGTCTCCTCTACCGGAAATCCCGGCTACTGATCTCCTGACGAAGATGCTGGTCCCGGCGCGCTACAAGGGGCCGGAGAAGAAGGCCGATAAGAAGGCCCCAGGGACCCGAAAGGGTCTCCGGCGTAAGGCTGCGCCAAAAGCCTCGTCTGAAGAGGATGAGGAAGACTCCTCCCCCGACGGGGAAGAAGGAGAAGAAGAGGAGGCCGCCCCATCCGGAAAGGACGTGGGGCCTGAGATGGCGGACCAGGGGACCAGGAGAGGCCCCTGGCGTAAGGCCGTCATACCCTTGTCGTCCGATGACGACGAGGCAGATTCCTCCCGCGGAGGCGGGGAGGAACAGGAAGAAACTCCACCTCCCCGTACTGGGGGGGAAGAGGAAGGCCGCCCCGGTGGGAGAGACTGGGACGTCCAAGAAGGGAAAATTGTCCCTTCCGGACTAATCCGCCACCGCCGCCGATAGCGAGGAAGAGTGGCTGCCCAGGAAGAAGCCCCTAGTGCGATTGTAAGTATCCGCACTCCATCGTAATTTTGCTTCATAGTTTTGTTATAATGCCGAACTTGTATGCAGCCCGGCCAGGACCCATCCCGAGGTGTCATCTTTGGACGGGTCCCTGAGTGTGTCAACAATGAACTCACTTCCGACGGCCACCTCTCCTCGGCCTGCGGATGACACTGAGGTGTTGTCCCAAAGGCTCCCCGAGCGGGGGCAGGTGGAGCTGGAGGCACCCCAAGGCGGCATTCCAATCATCGGACACGCGGGGTTCAAGATCCCCGCGGATCATGTTGGTAAGAGCCGTAGTAAGCCGGACTCTCAGCCGAACACTGTCCCGGAGCCTTCAGTGGTACCGGATGCAGGCGGGCAGCCCCTCGTTAGGGAGGGAGGGCCGTCTGTATCAAGGACATCCCTTGCGCCCGAGGCGCCGGACTGTCTGCTGGAAGCGCTTCGTGGCGCTTCCATAGATGAAGAGCACCGTACTCTCATGAGTGCGGTGATTCAAAAGGTTTCGTCTGCCAAGAGCGGACTAACCGAAGCCTGCACCAGCCTCCTAACAGGCTTTGAGGTAAGCAGTAAAAATGTGTGAAGTTACCACCCGATAGGTAGTAGCCCCTGATACTCTGTTTGGTGCTCGAAAGGAAAAACCAAACGGAGGGTCAATTATAATCCGCAGGAGTCTAACAGTAAGTTTAAATGTGAATAAACAGGTTGTGCTGCTGGCCGCTGCTGCTCGTACGGCCGAAATCGCCAGCCTAACGCAGGACTTAGAGCGGGCACAGGGAGAGCTCGGCCTCACGAGGAGGAAGCTCGAAGAGAGCAAAGGTGAATGATTCCCCTCTCTCGTATAATGAATAGTAAATAAAATTTGATTATTCTAACGACGAAACATTGTGATTTGGTAACACAGGCCACCACCGAAGTGGCGTCTCTCAAGAAGGCGCTGTCCGAGGCCGAACACAAAGTGGCCTTGGAGCGCCAGGAGCGCAAAAAGCAAGAAGCCCGAGTGGGCGAAGTACAAGAAGAGCTCCAGGAGCTTGGCAAGAAGCTCGAGTCCGTGGAACATGAGCTTAAAGCAAAAGAGGCCGAGCTTGCGAAGGCCCTTACAAATATAAAACACGCCAAGGCCAAAGCCGAGAGGGCACAATAGGAGATCCAAGAGGCCAAAAAGATAGCGGCGGGTAAGAAATTTTTTATGCAAAGCAAACATGTGGAGGAGGCGTTCCTTTTACTTACCCGAGTCCGGAGCTCTCCAGGGGCATTCGCAGATCTGCCACGTAGCATATCTGATGCCGCGGAGTTCTACCGTGCCCAGGAGGGGAGCTCAACGGAGAAGCTGTTCTGGTCACAGTATGCTGGGGCCGAACATTCAACGCCTCTGAGTGACCAACTGAAGCAGTTGGTCGAACTCCACAAGGCGGCCGAAGTGGCTATGAAGGATCTCATAGTCCGGATATGGCCTGGTGAGCCTCTGCCCACCAGCTACTTCGGCTTGATCAAGCGGATGGTGGATTCCTGTCCGCGCCTGGAAGTCATCAAGCGATCCATTTGCATTGAGGGTGCCCGCCGGGCCCTTGCCCGTGCAAAGGTGCATTGGGGCAAGCTGGATGTAGAGAAGCTGGTGAAGGACGGGCCACCAGAGGGCAAGCCACATCGCATCCCCGAGAAGTATTATGATGGCGTTATGAAGGGTGCTTGCCTTGTGGCCGATGAATGTACCAAAGACATAATTTTTGAATGAATTTACCTCTGTCATGTTTGTAATTTAAAGACGAAGTGACTTGCGCTATGTAGCGCTTTGGTTATTTAAAATATTACCTTCTGTGTGGCTGTTTATCAAATTCTGAAAGTAGGCCAGTCATCGGCTTCCACCCCCATGTAACTAGTACTGGGGTGTTCGTGGAAAACCTGGACACTCTTTATCCAAATGTATGGTCCCTTAAGGAGGTGTCCAGCGCAGCGAACAAGGCAATCGGACTATGCGGCTTTATAACCTTCACTTAGCCATAGAATTCTACATTTTAAATTTCGGCGAAGCCCCTAGAATCCGGAAGGCCAAATTGGGGTGCTATACACGCCTATATCGGACAAAGCCGAATTATTGCCTAAAGCGGAAAAATCTTTAAGGATTTTAAGACCTCTCGAACAGCGACCAGCTCTCGCCACATCATGCCGGTCAGTTTTGTGCTTTCTGTACTGAGGTGTTCATCCGGAAGAACCAGGGCACAATCGCAGTAGTTCTCCCTGCGCTACCTTAGCCGAATTAATGGAACGTAAGGCACCAAAACAAGGGAGCCGGGCTATCCCAACTATAGACCCAAGACATGATTCAGAGCTGATGCATATAATGCTATAAGTTCGGGGTGCCGCACTAATGAAAGTGTTCGGACTTGTCTTGCCATATTATGGGGCGTCATAAGAAGCCCCTGGCAAACTAAGCGTACCAAAGTGTACGGATGCAAAATCAAATAGACATTTGTAAAAAAATGCTCAAATAAGAATAATAAGCTGACGCTATATGTGGTCTCCCATTGACGAATAATACATTTAAGCGTATGTTTACAATGAATGCGTTAAGCGGAAATAAATAGGATTATTTGACATATCCTATCCAGGGGCGGCTACGTACAGAGAGATAAAGCAGGAACAACGATCGTAAATAGATTCCACCTGGGTGTTTCCTGCTGTGCCCAAAGCCTGTTGCCTCCTGGGTTTCCTCTCCTATGTAAGTCTGACAATCCGACTCTTCTGGAGAAGCTGCACTAAAGCAATGTCCTTAAGGGCAAATGGAAAGGTTACGAAGCGATACCATACTGTTGACTGAGCCACTGCTACGCCTCCGCTTGTGCCCATGGTATTTTGAGTGCGTAATTGTGTACGCGTGGCACGGATGCAGCTTTGATGGGATTTGAGCGGAGGTCGGACTGCTAGTCGTGCTCTTGGCATGCCTGCTGATCCTGTTGCGGGGTGTTCCGCCCTCGCTTGACGAAGCTTGAGGTTGTCATCGCTGGATTGGTGGTTTGCAGGAGGAGGCCGCATTGTACTTCGGCCGCAAGGGCTGCCATGTGCTCTTCTGTACGGAGAGAGCGGTCCATATTTCTGTTGACTGTTATGACCCCGCGCGGGCCTGGCATCTTGAGCTTGAGGTATGCATAGTGTGGTACCGCACTGAATATAGCAAATGTGGTTCGTCCGAGCAGTGCGTGGTAACCACTACGGAAAGGGACGATATCGAAGATTAGCTCTTCACTTTGGAAGTTATCCGGAGATCCGAAGACCACTTCCAATGTTATAGAGCCCGTGCAGCGGGCCTCTACTCCAGGAATGACACCTTTAAAGGTGGGTTTGGTGGGTTTAATCCTTGAAGGATAGATGCCCATTTTGCGCACTGTGTCGTGATAGAGCAGGTTCAGGCTGCTGCCTCCGTCCATAAGGACTCTTGTGAGGTGAAATCCGTCTATGATTGGGTCTAGAACCAATGCGGCTGAGCCGCCATGACGGATGCTAGTAGGGTGATCCCTACGATCCAAGGTGATCGGACAAGCTGACCATGGGTTGAATTTGGGGACGACTGGCTCCATCGCATAGACGTCCCGTAGTGCTCGCTTTTGTTCCCTCTTGGGGATGTGGGTGGCGTAGATCATGTTGACCGTTTTCACCTGGGGGGGGGGGGATTTCTTCTGTCCCCCCATGTTCGGATGCCGGGGCTCCTCGTCATCATCGTTGTGCATCCCCTTGTCCTTGTTTTTGGTGTTTATTTTGCCGGCCTGTTTAAATACCCAACAGTCTCTGTTGGTGTGGTTGGCTGGCTTGTCCAGGGTGCCATGAATTTGGCACGAGCGCTCCAGTATACGGTCTAGACTGGACGGTCCCTGATTGTTACGTTTAAATGGCTTCTTCCACTGACCGGATTTCGATCTGCTGAATCCGGCATTGACCGTCGTATCTTTGGTGTTGTCGCCGTTGTTCCGTCGCTTGTGTCTGTTGCGCCGTAGCTTGCCATTGTTGTCACGGACGTCTAACGTGCCAGAATGTGGCGTAGTGCTGCTGCGAGCCAACCAACTGTCCTCGCCCGCGCAAAAGCGGGTCATTAGTGTCGTGAGAGCTTCCATGGAGTTGGGTTTCTCCTGGCCGAGGTGTCGGGCGAGCTACTCGTCACAAATATTATGCTTGAAGGCCGCCAGGGCTTCGTCGTCCGGACAGTCGACTATTTGGTTTTTAGTTAGGAACCGAGTCCACAATTTCCTGGCTGATTCTCCGGGCTATTGAGTAATGTGGCTCTAGTCATCCGCATCCGGAGGTCGCACATATGTGCCTTGGAAGTTGTCAAGAAATGCGTCTTCTGGGTTTTCCCAACTGCCAATGGAATTTGCGGGTAGGCTGTTTAGCCAGTGCCGGGCGGGTCCTTTGAGCTTAACGGGAAGATACTAGATGGCATGTAGATCGTCTCCGTGGGCCATGTGAATGTGGAGAAGGAAATCTTCAATCCATACCGCGGGGTCTGTTGTGCCATCGTATGATTCGATGTTTACGGGTTTGAACCCCTCTGGGAATTCATGATCCATTACTTCATCGGTGAAGCAGAGGGGGTGTGCGGCGCCTCTGTGCCGGGCTATGTCGCGACGCAGTCCAGCTGCGTCTGACTGGTTATATTCGGCCCGGCCGGATTTACTGTTTGTGTATCCGGTATGACGGTCATCGTCATGTGCTGCGGTGCGCCCCCGTGATCCGTAGATCGATCTTGGTTGTCCTGCAACATTATCCTGTTTATCGCGCAGGTCCTGAGTATTGCTCCGGGCCGTGGTAAACCGGCACGGGGGTGGGGGCTGGTATTCGGGCTGATATTCCGATTTGTCCCGACCTCGAGGCGGCCGGTCAGCCGTGTAGTGCTCGAGTCCATATTCCTCGGCTGCGAGGACTTCTGTCCATCTATCTGTGACCAGATCTTGATCAGCTTGAAGCTGTTGCTGCTTCTTCTTCAGGCTTCTCGCAGTGGCAATAAGCCGGCGCTTGAAGCGCTCCTGCTCTGCGGGGTCTTCGGATACGCCGAACTCGTCGTCGCCGAGGCTAATCTCGTCTTCGGAGAGGGGCATGTAGTTGTCCTCATCCGGATACCCGTCCGTCCCCTGTTCATCTAGGCTGTCATGCCCATCTTCCTGTTCGGCCTGCTCGAAGGCGGGCTGTTCGGGGTTGTATTCATCGTCGGCACCGTCCGGATTGTTTTCGTCTCCGGTGTCGGTATTGCCTTGGCGGGGCTTGGAGCGGCGCGGGCGACGCCCATGCTTTGCTTTCTTCTTGGAGGGGTTATCCTCTGTTGCCTCATCACCATTGGTTTCTTTCGGAGTGTCCACCATGTATATATCATATGAAGAGGTGGCTGTCCACCGCCCTGTGAGCGGTGGCTCCTGTACGTCTCCGGCATCGTCGTCCATACCATCGATGTCTTCGAAGTCGAAGTCAAGCACGTCGGTTAAATCTTCGATCGAGGCAATAAAGTGGGTGGTGGGTGGGCAGCGAATTCCTTTGTCGCCCGCTTCCCACTCGAGCCGGACATAGTTCGGCCTAGAGCCTCCTAACAAAGAGAGAGACTTTAATGAGTTCAGCATGTCGCCAAAGGGCGAGTGCTGAAAGATGTCCGCCGTGGTAAACTCCATTACCGGAGCCCAACCTGGCTCGGCTGGCTCAAGGGTGAGCGGACCGGGACCAATGACCGGATACGAGTCCGGGGTCTGGGGATACAGGTCTCCACAGAGATGTGACCTGTGTTCGGCTCCACCGCTGATGAGCGTGCGGCCTGCAGCGCGGGGTCCATCCCTCCGTCCTCGGGCAACGCAACCTGTTCCGGATTTAGATCCGGGGCTATTGCAGGGATGATGTTCCGAGTATTGTCCGATAGCAGGTCTAGGCCATGCTCGTCGTGACTGTCCGATGCTCCTGGCATAGGCTCGAATCCATCGAAGATCAAGTCTCCGCGAATATCTGCCGTGTAGTTCAAGTTTACGAACCTGATCTGTTGGCCAGGGGCGTAGCTGTCGATCTGCTCCAAGTGGCCAAGCAAATTGGCCCGCAGTGCAAAGCCGCCTAACACAAAGATCTGTCCGGGGCGAAAAGCCTCACCCTGGACCGTGTTGTTGACGATTGAAGACGCCATCAAGCCTCGAAGCGACGACACAGAGGAACTCTCGATGAAAGCACCAATGTCGGTGTCAAAACCGGCGGATCTCGGGTAGGGGGTCCCAATCTGTGCGTCTTAGGCTGATGGTAACAGGAAGCAAGGGACACAATGTTTACCCAGGTTCGGGCCCTCTCGATGGAGGTAAAACCCTACTTCCTGCTTGATTAATATTGAAGATATGAGTAGTACAAGAGTAGATCTACCATGAGATCGTAGAGGCTAAACCCTAAGAGCTAGCCTATGATGGTATGATTGTAGTTGTGATCGGCCTTCTAAGGACCATGCTCTCCGGTTTATATAGACACCAGAGAGCTAGGGTTTACATGGAGTCGGTTACAAGGAAGGAAACATAATATCTGGATCGCCAAGCTTGTCTTCCACGCAAAGGAGAGTCCCATCCGGACACAAGCCGAAGTCTTGAGTCTTGTATCTCGACGCTTCTATAGTCCGGATGATGCATATAGTCCGGCTGTCCGGATACCCCCTTATCTAGGACTCCCTCAAGGGGCGCAGACTCTGAGGGCGCCTGGTGACCGCCTGCTAGAAGCCAGCCTCTCCGAAGGTCGTCTGCTAGGAGTCGCCCCGTCTTGGTGCCGCCTGCTGGTGCTAGGCCGTCTTCGGTTAGCCAGTCGTTCGAGCTAGCCGGCTACCAGAAGGTGGTGCTTCATTCTGGAGGCTTTTGGGTCGAAGCTGGCCCAAAGTCTTGAAAGCCTCAGGGACCCGGGTTAGCCTACCCGTGGCCCATTACTTCGACAGTAGTCCCCGAAGCTGGTGAGGTGCCGCGGCCGATAAGCCGTAAAGCCTCGGCGGCTTCCTTCTTCGCCGCGCTCCGGTGGAACGCTCGGTCCGCCTTACGGAGCACCGACTGCCGGGGCTGTTTTCGACAAGGCGGGCTCGTCCGCTGATTTGGAACACTACGACGGGAAACAAGTGGCGTGCCTGCTAAGCTTCCCTAGGCCCGCCACCCGCCATGATGGCGCCACGCGGCGAGCGTCAGCCTGGCCAGCCTGCCATCCCACGCTCTTGATGGGACGTGATAGGGGGCCGGGCCCGCCACTACCCGGCCTTGGCGCGCGGGCGGATCCGCTGCAGCCGAGGCGGGCGGTTGCGATTCCTGCGAAGTAATCGGGGGGTCGTGGGGTCGTGGGTGCAATAAATCCCATGATCCCACGTCCCGCCCCCTCGGCTTCGTCGCCCGAAGGCTATAAATAGGGGAGACGGGGGAGTGGCGGAGCGCGCGCATTCTTCTCCCCGTTCTTCTTCCTCCTCTCCCTGCTACTACTTCCCGCTCGCCGCAGAGCTGCCGCATCCGGCCTCCGGCGAGCTCCTCTTCCCCACACAGATCTGCTCGGACGCCATGGCACGTGAGAAGGGAGGAGACTGGGACGGCTCGACGGTGATTGAGGATCACCTCACCTTCCTCTGGGCCACGCGCCGGATGCCCAATGCGGCCATCATCAAGGTGCGGGTGCCGCCGCGGGAAGAGATCTCGCCGGGGCCGCAGGGGAACGAGCGGGTCGTCTTCCGCTCGCACTTCCTCCGCGGCTTCGGCCTCCCGGTGAGCAGGTTCCTCAGCTCGTTCATGGACTTCTGCCAACTCCAGCCGCACCACCTGACGCCCAACACCATGACGCTGATGTCGGCTTTCATTACGGCGTGCGAGGGCTACTTCGGCATCCTCCCCACCATCGACCTGTGGGGGGCTTGCTTCTACGCCAAGCTGGGCACCTCCGCCAAGGAGATGGCGGCCGAGTGATGGGCCTTTGTCGCCGTGCGCGGACCGTCGAAGAAAAATGCCTTCCCTGCCATCAAGCTGTCATTATCGGTGAAATTGTGGCAGCAATCTTACTTCTACGTCGAGAATGTCGACGCGACGGTCGACTTCCTTAACC
>NC_041393.1:548919278-548956153 GCF_002162155.2 Triticum dicoccoides | reverse complement strand
AGACGGCGGCCGCCATCAACCGACTCCGGGAGATGACGGAGGCGGAGGGTCTTGTGACGGCTGACTTGCTGCTCGCCTTTGTCGAGCGCCGGGTTCTCCCGCTCCAAGGCCACCCTCATCTGATCTGTCGGATGAGCGGGCACCGCGACCCTAGCCGGATGTGCACAAAGGAGATGCCTCCTGCCAAGGTGGCCCTGATGGTGAACGAGATCACCGACCTCAAGGTGTCGGAGGATTCCTGGCAGTTCGGCAAGCGGCCATACTCCTGCGACAACCCGCCGCCTGCCGTAATTGTCCGAGCTTTACTTCTTTCGGCTCTTGTCTTAGTGTTAGTATTGAGTGGTTCTCCTTTGGAACGTAGATCTACATGTCTTCGGAGATGGTCGCCCCCGTGGGGACGGCTGGTAACTACCAGCTGGACCAAGAGGTGAGCGACGTGGACGACCCCGACTTGGGGGCGACCGCCTTGGAGGACGACACCGTAGGCGGCGGCGACGGAGCAGGCGGCTCTGAAGACGGGGGCAGCATGGATACCTGGCCTGATGATGACGACGAAGAGGACGAGCCACATCCCGCGCGTGGCGCCACTAACACAGGCGCGGGCCCCTCCTCTGGGCCGGCCGTTCGAGGCAGCAAGCGCAAGCGGAAGCAGGGCGCCGCCCTGTTCGGCAGTGTGCCGAAGAAGCCCAAGAACCCGGTCGCCGCAACCAGGCGGAAAGAGGCCGCGGCGAAGGTGGCCAAGTTCCAGAAGTTGCCAAAGGCACCACCCATGGTGTCGACGTAAGTACCCTTTCTGTATATTCTTTTAGATTCTTCCTTATTGATCTGTCCTGAAGTTCCTTTGTTTTGTTTCTTGTCTCAGGGTCCTGCTCTCCCTTAACAAGTCGACCGCCGCCTCTGTCATCAGGTCGGCGGAGACTTCCACCACCACCCGGCGAATCGGTCCGGCCGCCGACCTCCAGGAGGCGCAGGAGCAAAACGCGCGAGAGGCACGCGAGGAGCAGGAAGCCGCCCACCTGGAGAAGGAGAAGGCTGATAAGGCAGTAGCGTCCACGCTGATGAAGCTGGCGGAGGTGGAAGCTACAGCCGCGGTGAAAGTGCAACTATCCCTAGGTGGTTTTGGTAATTCCTAACAACATATAGCTCATTGAGCTAATGCTATTCCAAGATAAATATTTCAAGAAAGCTCGATGGTTGGCATGGCATGGATGAGTAAAGTGGACCCCTCAAAATGCTAAGGACAAAAGGATTGGCTCAAGCTCAAAGCTCAAGACTCTACATTTTCTATTTTAGTGATCCAAGATCACATTGAGTCTATAGGAAAAGCCAATACTATCAAGGAGGGATGATGTGTTGCTTAATGAGGTTCTTGCTCAAAGTGCTTAGTGATATGCTCAACAGCCCTCAACTACTTTCTCACATCCACATACGACCTAAACCAAAAGACAAACTTGGCCCATTCTTTCTATCCGGCGCCACCGAATTCAGATGTCATAGCCACTGCCACAAACCCTAGGCAAATCGGTCTCACCGATAGGGATCTCGGTCTCACCGAGATGGGATTGTAATCTCTCTGTTTCCCTTCGTAACGTTTTGGTCCTACCAGATGAGCAATCTGTCCCACCGAGATTGCAATGTAAACTCTCCGTTTCCCTTTTGTAACTTTTCGGTCCCACCGAGATGAGCGAATCGGTCCCACCGAGTTTACCAGACCAACTCTCTGGTTAGCTTATTACCAAAATCGGTCTTACCAAGTTTGTGTAATCGGTCTCACCGAGATTACGTTATGCCCTAACCCTAACCATATCGGTCCTACCGAGTTGCATGTCGGTCCCACCGAAAATCCTAATGGTCACTAGGTTTACTGAATCGGTCAGACCGAGTTTCTCAATTCGGTCCCACCGAGATTGGTAAGTTGTGTGTAACAATTAGAATTTGTGTGGAGGCTATATATACCCCTCCACCTCCTCTTCATTCGTGGAGAGAGCCATCAGAACATGCCTACACTTACAACTTATATTTTCTAAGAGAGAACCACCTACACTTGTGTTGAGGTCAAGATATCCCATTCCTACCATATGAATCTTGATCTCTAGCCTTCCCAAGTTGCTTTCCACTCAAATCTTCTTTCCACCAAATCCAAATCCTGTGAGAGAGAGTTGAGTGTTGAGGAGACTATCATTTGAAGCACAAGAGCAAGGAGTTCATCATCAACACACCATTTGTTACTTCTTGGAGAGTGGTGTCTCCTAGATTGGCTAGGTGTCACTTGGGAGCCTCCGACAAGATTGTGGAGTTGAACCAAGGAGTTTGTATGGGCAAGGAGATCGCCTACTTTGTGAAGATCTACCCCTAGTGAGGCAAGTCCTTCGTGGGTGACGACCATGGTGGGATAGACAAGGTTGCTACTTCGTGGACCCTTTGTGGGTGGAGCCCTCCGTGGACTCGTGCAACCGTTACCCTTTGTGGGTTGAAGTCCCCATCAACATGGATGTACGATAGCACCACCTATCGGAACCACGGCTCAAAAATCTCCGCGTCTACAAATTGTGTTTGCCTCCTCAAACTCCTCCCTTTACCTTCATATGCAATTGCGTTACTTTCCGCTGCTATACTCTAGAATTGCATGTGTAGGTTGATTACTTTACTTGTGCTAATCTGCTAAAAACTGCCAAGAATTAAAATTGGGAAAAGGCTAAGTTTTTATTTGGTCAAGTAGTCTAACCACCCCCCTCTAGACATACTTCCGATTCTACACGCGGAGAAGGAGCGGCTCACGGAGGCCGCGCGCCGTCAGGAGCCGCTGCTCATCATCCCCCTGAGCTCCGCGCCCCCTGCACCAGAGTTCGTGGGGTCGACCAGGGATGCCGGCGAAGAGCATCCGGTCATGGAGAGGGAGGGCGGCAACGTCGCCATGCCGGACGTCGTCGTGCCTCCGCCACCGTCGACTGGTGGAGTGCAGGACGAGCAGTCGGTCACCCCTCCAGCGCCACCAGCCAGGAATGAGGTAGTGACGGGCCCAACTCCTAAGGCCCGCACACACGTGCACCATTGTCTCGCGAAGGCGGCCTCGGTACCGCGAACGCTGGAGGCCGGCGCCGCGAGCTCGTCGGTTCCGGACACCGAGGCGACCAGCGTCGTGCCGTTCGGTTGGTTGCGCAGAGGCGGGACAGGGGCCTTGAACCAGGCGGCCCTTGACATCCAGTCCAAGCTCCGGGCTGAAGCCGACGCCCTCAAGCGGTGCAATGAGGCGTTCTTGAACTCGCGAGCAGCCATCCGGGTAAGCCTCTTGCTTCTTGTTTTTGATCTTTTTGTCTCTTGGTGGGGGCGCGCTGGCGCACCCACTGGGTGTTGTCCCCAAGTTCCGGGTCGGCTGCTGAGCAGGCGGTCCGGAACTTTAACTTTTCCATCACCAAGTGCTAACTCCTTCTGGTATCTCTATTACAGGATTACCACAATCTCCGTGTGGCCGCCTTCAACTCCGGCGTCTGGGAGCTGGAAAGGCAGACCGCCAACTTGTCAGAGAGCTAGAGTAAGTCTTGATTTCCCTTTCCTACGGGGGTGCGCTGGCGCACCCGCAGGCTATAGTCCCCAAGATTCGGGCCGACTGCCGAGCAGTTGGGCCGGATCTCCCCGGCAACTGCTTCTCTTTGGTTGCTCTTTGATAATTTCTTTCTTCTGCGGGGGCGCGATTGCGCACCCACGGGCTGTAGTCCCCCAGATCCGCGCCGACTGCTGAGCAGTCGGGCTGGATCTCCCCAGAAACTTCATCCCTTCCTTGTCTAATATTTTAACGTCTTTTTCCTTCTTCTCTCTTGATAGAGGCCAATGCAGCAAACTGGTCGAGGAGCGTGACCGACCGGTCATGCAGCTGGCGGAGCAGACGGAGCGTCTCCAAACGGCTCAGAAGGAGGCGAAGACAAAAGAGACCGACCTTCTTGCTGAGTTCGAGGTCGAGCGCCCCGCCTGGGCCGACAAGGAGGCGCAGCTGACTGCCGGCTTCGGCAGTATCGAGGACATGGTCGACGGTGAGCTTCCGCCTTTTTCTTTCTTCGAGTTGCCGGCCTCTGCTTAGGCCGACCCTCTGTTTTTAACTTCTGCCTTTTTGCTTTTTTCGCCCTAGCAGACTTCTTCCCCGGCCACTCCATTGCCGCGAACCAAGCCATCAAGGCTTCTCGCGAGGAGCGGAGGGCCGAGGGCGTGCAGATTGCCACCAATGCCCCTCGGAGCCTTAACGAGCAGCTTCTCAGCATCCAGGCCCGCCTTCGGCCAGCTCACCATATGTTGCGCTGTCTTCAACGTCTCGGGGCCCAGGCGATTTCCGCCCTCTGGCTGGAGCGTGCCGGGCTCTGGAATTCGTCAGGGCATGGTACCCTGGGCTAGATCTAGCACAGCTAGCCACGTTTCGGCAGGAGACGCTGGAGGAGCTAGCGACGGTGGAGGGCGACCTTGTCAAGCGGGCGACGACGATCGCCGACTACACCGACACCAGCGTCTTCATCCCGGAGCTGGTTGAAGATGGCGTCGAGGCACCGCCGGAGTGGTTCGGGCTGAACCCTGAAGATGGTGAGGACTCAGCCAAAGTGATTGACTCCAGTGATGAAGGGGAGGACACGGAGGACGAGGAAAGCGAGGAGGACGTGCCGGAGGTCGGAGTGGACGGTCAGCCCCAGCCCGACCGTGCCTCCAGCAACGATCCACACTCGAGTGCGCCGACTGCTGCTGAAGGCGACCAGGTGGAGACCAACCAGCCGTCCGCTCCACCAGCCGGCGCTGCCAACCCCGACGTCTAGCCGTCCGCCGCTCCAACCGGCGCAGCCGACTCGACTGCCCCGTCGGAGCCCTCTGCTGCTTCTTAGGCCATCGCCTTTACTTTCCTGCTTAATTGTTCTTGATGAGACTTGTTAAATTTGCGCAATTCCACCCACGGGGTGTATTTCAAACTTTGTTGAAATGCTGGCCAAGGGCCTTTTGCTATGTAAATATGCTTCAAGTGCCAACTTTCGGCTTTCCTTGCTTTCTGCCCTTTGCTTTTTTCCTTGCCGCCCTCCCTTGGCTATCCCTTGGCCAGCCGAACAGCCGCTCTACAAACTGCGACTGGGCCAAGTGCTTAGCTATTCGGAGGGGCAGGTACTTAGCCCACTAGAGCATTGTCCAGGAAAGTAGGAGTCGGCCGACCGGCTGCTCAGCAGCCAATCGAGTAGGTGGGATGCCAGCTTCGGCTATGTGCGCCTTTTTTCCTTAGCCGTTTTTCACATGGGCACCGCTTTTGCAACTCATGCCCGCCGTTCAGTCGCTCTACGAGCTGCGGCTTCTGACAGGAGAAGTTTGCTGGTGCCGACATACTACTTGTCCGACTGCAGGAGGCGACACATAGTAGAAGGCGGCGAGCCCCCCGGACCGACTAGTCGAGCCTGGTGCCAGGAGGAATAAGGAAATAACACATTCATGGGCATAATTCTTATCATATAGATAAAGAGGGTAGTCCCCGAGTTCTTCTCGGGGGACCCAGAGTCTTCGTACTTAATACAAAAGGTAAGGTGGTACATACTGCTTTTCACTTTAAAATCTTCGAAGGAGGTTCGCATTCCATGGCCTCTCCGTCTCCTTTTCTGAGTCATCTCTTTTGCGTGATCTGGGCTTCTGAGCGTTGATCTGGTAGTAGGAATCGTTGCCCAGCACCTTGCTGATGATGAATGGGCCTTCCCAAGGCGTCGAGAGCTTGTGTTGGCCGGCTGTTTGCTGGATCAGCCGGAGCACAAGGTCTCCCTCTTGGAATGATCTTGGCTTGACCTTGCGACTGTAGTATCGGTGTAGACTCTGCTGGTAGATGGCGGACCGGCTGAGTGCCAACAGCCGGCCTTCTTCCAGCAAGTCGAAGTTGTCTTCCCGTGCTTCCTTGGCCTCCTCCTCGGTGTACAAGGTGACTCGAGGGGAGTCGAATTCTATGTCTGCCGGGATGACGGCTTCGGCACCCTAGACGAGGAAGAAAGGCATGAAGCCGGTTGACTTGTTTGGAGTTGTGCGCAAGCTCCAGAGGACGGCCGGCAACTCCTCGAGCCAGCAGCCGGCCGAACACTCTAGAGGCTCGACCAGTCAGGGCTTGATGCCGGACAAAATGAGGTCGTTTGCTCGCTCCACTTGGCCGTTTGACTGCGGATGGGCAACGTACGCCAAGTCTAGTCGGATGCCCTATGTCACACAGAAACGAGCCAAGGCTCCCTTGGGGAAGTTTGTGTCGCTGTCGGTAATGATGTTGTGTGGTATGCCGTACTTAGTGGTGATGTCGGCGATGAAAGTCACGGCAGTCGGCCCATTCAATTTCTTGATTAGCTTTGTGTCTATCCACTTGGTGAACTTGTCCACTGCAACAAGCAAATGAGTCATGCCTCCGTGAGCCATCTTAAAAGTCCCCACCATGTCCAGCCCCCAGACGGCAAAGGGCCAGGCGATGGGAATAGTCTTGAGTGAAGAAGCTGGTAGATGTGGCTTGGTGCGGAACTTCTGGCACCCTTGACACTTCTGGACTAGTTCTTTGGCTTCTTCTAGAGCAGTCAGCCAGAAAAAACCATGGCGGAAAGCTTGGGCGACAAGTGATCTTGAAGCCGCGTGGTGGCCGCATTCACCTTGGTGGATATCCTTGAGGACTGCTTGGCCCTTGTCTGGCTCCACGCAGCCGCGATAAACACCAGTGACACTATGCCGCACCAGCTCTCTGTTGACGATGGTGTATGCTGCCGCCCGCCGTTGCACTTGTCGGGCCGAGATCTCATCAGTCGACAGTTCTTTGTTCACCAGAAAATTGAGTATTGGTTGAGCCCAGGATGGTGCTGCTATTTCTTCAACTGCTACGACTTCAATTTGCACAAGGGTGGTTGGGCTGGGAGGCGGCGGGTTGGAGTTGGCTGCCGCTTGTTGAGTTGAAGAAGTCCCCGGGCCGACTGCTATAGTCCTCGGGCCGGGTTCTAGAGTCCCCGGGCCGGGTGTGGTTGCTGCAGTCCCTGGGCCGCCTGTCGAAGTTCCTGCGCCGGCTTCTCGGGCCCTCAAGTCGGATCCGACTGCTTCGGGAGGGGCCGGCAGCAAGATGTAGTCTGATTCTGGCGACGGCTTGACGGACGGCTTGAGGAGGCGGCGTAGGGCGACGCCGGCTGGTATTGCTTGTCAGGTGGAGCCGATTCGTGCCAGGGCATCTGCTTGCTCGTTGTCGTTTCTTGGCACATGGAGGAACTCGCACCCCTCAAAGTATCCACTGAGTTGCTGTACGTAGAAGCGGTAGCTCACCATATTTGCATCCTTGGTGTCCCAGTCGCCTGACCACTGCTGGACCACCAAGTCGGAATCACCATAACACAAGATCCGGCGGATGCCGAGTTCCTTGGCAAGCCGGAGCCCATGTATGAGTGCTTCGTATTCAGCTACGTTGTTGGAGGCGGCAAAGTGGATTTGCAGCACATATCTAAGCTTGTCGCCTTTGGGAGAGGTGAGGACAACGCCGGCTCCCAGACCGGTGCACATTTTTGATCCATCAAAGTGCATCCGCCAATGGGTGGAGTCTGGCGCTGGCGGCAGGTACTGGGTCTCGGGCTAATCTACGAGGATGTCCTCCAATGCTTGTGACTTGATGGCGGTGCGAGGCTGGTAGTAGATGGTGTAGGGGGCCAGATCTATGGCCCACTTGGCCACTCGGCCCGAGGCATCTCGGCTTCCAATGATCTCAGCAAGCAGAGCAGTGCAGACAACAGTAATTGGGTGCTCTTGGAAGTAGGGCTTGAGTTTCTTGGCGGCAAAATGCACGCCATAGCACATCTTCTGATAGTGGGGATAGTTTTGCTTGGAGGCGGACAGCACTTCACTCAAGTAGTACACCGGCCTCTGTACGGGCAGTGCCTTGCCTTCCTCCTTGCGCTCCACCACTATGACTGTGCTGACCACCCGACTGGTGGCGGCGATGTAGAGGAGCATGGGCTCCTTATCAGTCGGGGCTGCCAGGACAGGCGGGGTGGTCAACATCTTCTTGAGCTGGCGGAAAGCCTCGTCCGCCTTGTCGTTCCACTCGAAAAAAGTGGTCTTCTTCATGTGCTGGTACAGGGGAAGAGCCTTCTCGCCCAGCCGACTGAGGAAACGGCTGATTGACGCCAAGCAGCTGGTGAACTTTTGCACGTCCAGCAGTCGGGTGGGTACCTCCATATTCTCAATTGCTTTGATCTTCACAGGGTTGCACTCTATGCCGCGCTCTGGGACCAGGAAACCGAGAAGTTGGCCGGCTGGTACTCCAAAGACGCATTTTTCCGGGTTGAGCTTGATTTGAAATCGACGCAAGTTCTCAAACGTTTCCTTGAGGTCCTCTAGCAGCATGACACGCTTCTCCGTCTTCACTACCACATCGTCCATGTAAACGTGGGTGTTTCTGCCGACTTGCTTGAGGAAGCACTTCTGCATGCAATGCTAGAATGTGGCACCGGCATTCCTCAAGACGAATGTCATGGTCAGGTAGCAGAAGGCTCCGAAAGGTGTGATGAAGGCGGTCTTCAGCCTGTCGGCCGGGTTCAGCTTGATCTGATGGTATCCCGAGTACGCATCCAAAAAACTCAGCAGCTCGCATCCGGTTGTGGAGTCTATCACCTGGTCGATTCTTGGCAAGGCAAAGGGATCTTTGGGGCAAGCTTTGTTGAGGCTGGTATAATCGATGCACATGCGCCATTACTTGTTCTTCTTCAGCACAAGAACTGGGTTGGACAACCATTCTGGGAAGAACACCTCCATGATGAAGCCGGCTGCTAGAAGCCGGGCTATTTCTTCTCCAACAACTCTTCTCTTCTCTTCCGACAGGCGGCGCAAGGGCTGCCTGACCAGCTTGACGTCAGGTTGGCCGTGTAGTTTATGCTCGGCGAAATCCGTCGAGACACCCGGCATGTCTTTGTGAGACCATGCGAAGATCTCATGATTCTCACGGAGGAAATCGACGAGCTCGCCTTCCTATTTACTTTCAAGGTTTGTTCCAATGAGAGCGTGCCTCTCCGGGTGCTTCGGGTCCAAGGGTATCTTCTTTGTCTCCTTTGCTGGCTTGAACGAGCCCTCAACCTCCGACTCCTTGGGTGGTGGTGACATTTCCAGCTGCTTGCCTGCCAACGCCACAACCCGCTCAAGGAGTCGTTTCTTGGCTGCAATCACAAGGGACTCGGCTAGCCGGCTGTTGTCTGCAGTGCAGGCGGCAGACTTCTTGTAGACTTCGGCACGGTCAGGATTACCTTGGTAGTCGGCATATTCATCTTGAGGTAAGCATAGTGGGGGACTGCCATAAACCTAGTCAGAGCGGGCCGGCCGAGTAGCGCATGGTAAGGGCTTTCAAGGTCCACCACTTCAAACTAGATTGACTCTCGACGGAAGTGATTTTTGTCCCCGAAGAGAACATCGATCAGGGTCTTGCTGATTGGTGAGCAGGAAAGGCCAGGGACTATGCCATGGAATACGGTCCGACTGGGCTGAAGCTGCTTCTGCTTGATTCCCAACTTCTCCATTGTGTCACGGTACAGGATGTTGATGCTGCTGCCGCCATCTATCAAGACTCGGGAGAAACGAGCTAGTCGCCTCTCTATTGCGAGGGTGGCCTCTAAGACCAGGGCATAAGAACCAGGGGAGGGCATCACCTCCGGGTGGTCAGCCCTGCTCCAACTGATGCGCTTTTCAGACCAGTGCATGAACTCTAGGGGTCCAGAGGCTACTGCGTGCACTTCTTGCTGCCGCTATCGTTTGGTGCGTCTGTCGTCGACTACGCTGGTGAACACAACATAGGCTCCATGCTCTTCCTCATCTTGTATTGCTCTGACTGCCCAGACCGTCGACTGCTGGGGCTGAGGAGGCGGCGGGCCGGGAGGCGGTGGAGGCAGCAGTCCATCTCCTTTGGCGATTCGGGTGAGCCAATGGCACTTCCGAGTGGTGTGGTTGGACGGCTTCACGCCGCTATGGAATTTGCAGGGTGCATCGAGAGTCTGCTCGTACAAGAAGGCAGGCAATCAATTGGGCTTGCTGCCTTTCTGATGCTTGGGTGGAGGCTGCTCTTCCGGCTGCTGGTCTTCGACTGTCGCCACCTGGCGGCTGGTGGAGGTCGATTGCGTGGCCTTGCGCTTGTGGTCGCTTGGTTGCTGTCGCCGACTGGTGTCACCAGCCGGGGCCCGAGAAGTCTGAGGAGCTATCTTGCCAAATGAATCGACTTGGAATTTTGCCTTCATGGAGGAGTCGGCAGTTGCGTACTTGTCGGCGATGATCAGCAGCTCGTCGAGAGTCATCGGCTCGTCGTAGAGGAGTCGGTGCTTGAGGAGGGTGCCCTCTCGGCACCCGGCGGTGAAGTATTTGACGGCCTGCACCTTGTGCACGCCTTCGCAAGAGTTGCGCAGCTCAGCCCAGCACGTGAGATAGTCGCGAGTCGATGCTGGGCCCTTGGATGCACAAGGAGAGCTGGCAAGGCTTGGGAGGCCGCTTGTACGTGCTGGTGAAGTTGCGGGCGAAGGCTTCGGTGAAATCAACCCAGCTGTTGATGCTGCGGGGCTTCAGGCTGTTAAGCCACGTCCGGCTGTGCCTTCGAGCATGGGCGGGACGTACTTCACAGCAACGCGCTTGTTGCCATTCGCTATGCTGACCGCCGTCGAATAGTCGACCAGCCAATCCTCCGGCTTCATGGAGCCGGTATATTTGGGCGTGTCTCTTGGAAGGGTGAACCCTCGTGGGAAGGGCTCGTCTCGGATTCGGGGGCCGAAACAAGGCGGACCCAATGCATCCTCTTCTTCTAGCGCTAGGGAGCGATTGAGGTGGTCGATCCGGTGGCGGGCGTTGTTTTCTCCGACTCCTTTCCGGCGGCCAAGGCGGTAGCCTAGTGTCGGGTGCGTGATAGGCGGCTGAGTGGGCTGCCTTTCTCCATGAGGATGAAGAGGAGGCGGGTCGCCTCGCCGCTCTACGGCTTGGGGTCGGTGAGGGAGTCCTGGATATGGGGGTATCCGGACAGCCGGACTATATACTTTGGCCGGACTGTTGGACTATGAAGATACAAGATTGAAGACTTCGTCCCGTGTCCGGATAGGACTCTCCTTGGCGTGGAGGGAAAGCTTGGCGATTCGGATGTAGATCTTCTTCTCTGTAACCGACTCTGTGTAACCCTAACCCCCTCCGATGTCTATATAAACCGGAGGGTTTAGTCCGTAGGACATAACAACAATCATACTATAGGCTAGCTTCTAGGGTTTAGCCTCTCTGATCTCGTGGTACATCAACTCTTGTAATACTCATATCATCAAGATCAATCAAGCAGGAAGTAGGGTATTACCTCCATCGAGAGGGCCCAAACCTGGGTAAACATCGTGTCCCCAGTCTCCTGTTACCATTAGCCTTAGACGCACAGTTCGGGACCCCCTACCCGAGATCCGCCAGTTTTGACACCGACATTGGTGCTTTCATTGAGAGTTCCACTATGTCATCCAGATAAGGCTTGATGGCTCGTCTCGTTGTCAAGGACAACATCACCTCGGGGGAGCCCTGGCTCTAGGCCAAACTCTCTAGCTGGGTAGCTTCGTCATGACCGCCCGATCGGCTGTTGCACCGACAATGACTTCTCAGGTCATCAAAAACAGCCTCCATGTTGGTTCGGAATTCGCCGAACAGATAGACCCAATGGAGCTCTCTTCCCTCAATGAGCTCTTGGATCGCATCGCCGCCCTGGGCGTCACTACGAACTATGACCGGATCGAGCTTAAACCCGACCAAAGGGAGATTTACTCTCGGTGGGTCACACATGAAATAGCGGTACTGGAGGAGCATCATCCTAATTCTCCCTCTGTTTTGAGCATGAACTATGTCCGGATTTCCGAGCTCCCTGAGCCGGACACCCGCTCGCGGGAGGACATGGCCCGAACCCCGAATTTAGAGTCGGGCGGCGGGCCGAAGAAATTGGGCGACATTTCAGAGCCCGCGTCGTTAACCTCGGAAGCTTCTTGGCCCCTGGGTTGTGGATTGGGTCAGGATTCGAATTCAAAACCACCCACCCACCCAGACTTATTCAATATTATGCATATCAGACAAGAGCCACAAGAGACAGTACATCATTACTGGGCCAGATTCCTCCTTGTGTTAACAGGGCTAAGGACTGTCGCGAGGAAGACGCAATCTCCCTCTTCTACAACAATTGCATGGACAAAGGGATACTCAACGCTATAAGTCGCCGTGACATAGTACACTTTGCTGACTTAGCGGCCATAGTGCAGAAATACTGCGCGATGGAAAGTGCTCGGAAAACCCAAACAATCTTCTGGGACAATCGGCTCTCACTAAACCCTTTATCCGATCTAAAAGGGCGAGCTCTCATAAGTTGCCCGGTCCAATTACCAAAAAACCAAAGCCTGATACAAGGCGCGGAACCGTATTGGAAGAATGGCTCAGTGGACCGTGCAAAATTCACAGCACACCGGATACTACACCAACTCATAGCCTTAGAGCATGTTGGATACTCTGGCAGGTAGCAAAGAGCGGCAAGGATCTCCTCTTAAACCATACAGCAGAACAACATCCCGCCGGAAACAACAACATGGTATTTACAGTCTTCGAAACTTTCGCCTCAAATAATAGGCGCAAGCGAGCTCAGCGCAGCCTCGCCAAAGTTTGCCACGTGGAAACAATAAATCCATGGAACGACACGGCTATAACTTACAATGCCGGTGACGAACCTCAGTTCCGAACAGTCTGAGCACCAGCCGCTTTGGTCCTTAGTCCAATCATGGACGGCTTCAGGCTCACTAAAGTGCTCATGGACGGCGGAAGCGGACTAAACCTCATCTACGAGGAAACCCTTAACAAGATGGAAATTGACAAGAGCCGCATTGAGCAAAGCAGCATGACCTTCAGGGGAATCATCCCTAGTCGGGAGGCGCGATGCGCGGGAAAAATCACACTGGATGTGGTATTCGGCATGCCGGAGAATTACAGGTCCGAAGAAATTACATTCCAAATGGCCCCATTCAGCAGCGGATACCACGCCCTCTTGGGGTGGGACGCATTCACGAGTTTCCAAGCTATACCCCATTACGGGTACATGAAGCTAAAAATGCCCGGGCCCAACGGAATCATCACTCTAGCTAGTGATCCGGATGTCGCACTCCGCGCCGAAAATAAAACCGCCTCCCTCGCCCTAGAGGCATTATCATAAGCCCTCGCAGCCAAAGAACTGACAACGCTGCGAGCAATAGTGGACAGAGGCGACGTAATACTCGACAAGCGACTAAATCCACCTCCTTCAAACCCGCGGATGAGATAGTCAAATTACAGGTCCACCCAACGAATCCTACAAAGACAACTTCCATTGGGGTACAGTTGAACCCCACAATAGAAGCCGTACTGCGAGATTTCCTGCGTGAGAATTGGGATATATTCGCCTGGCATCCTTCAGACATGTTGGGCATCCCACGCAGGCTGTCCGAACACATCCTAAATATACTGAAAGGATACAAGCCAGTCAAGCAGACTCTTAGGCGCTTTTCAGAGCCTAAGCGGCAAGCCATGGGAGAGGATCTAGCCAAGCTACTTGAGGCCGGATTCATCAGAGACATCAAACATCCGGATTGGCTAGCAAACTTGGTAATGGTACCAAAGAAGGACAAATCCTGGTGCTTATGTGTCGATTTCAAAGACCTCAATAAAGCTTGCCCTAAGGATCCCTTCCCCCTCCCACGCATTGATCAAATCATCGACGCCACCACAGGACACGACTCATTGTGCTTCCTCGACGCATACTCCAGATACCATCAGATCAAGATGGCGGAGTCCGACCAGGCCGCAACGGCCTTCATTACACCGTACGGCCCCTTCTGTTTTAACACCATGCCTTTCGGGCTCAAAAACGCCGGCGCAACCTATCAACGCATGATTCAGACATGCCTGGAAAAACAAATCGGCAAGACAGTAGAGGCCTACATAGACGACGTGGTCATCAAAACAAGACACGTTGAAACTTTAATAGATGACTTGACGCTTACGTTCGACAATCTCCGAACATATGACATCAAGCTCAACCCAGAGAAATGTGTCTTCGGGGTACCCTCCGGGAAATTGCTCGACTTCATTGTTTCCAATAGAGGAATTGAAGCAAATCCGGCAAAAATCAGAGCTCTGTCACAGTTGGCTATCCCAACAGACCTCAAGCAGGTCCAGAAACTAACTGGATGTGTGGTTGCATTAAGCCGCTTTATCTCCCGCTTAGGAGAAAAGGCACTACCGCTTTATCGCCTTCTTCGCCGCACCGAACACTTCGAGTGGACGGACGCGGCCATGGCCGGACTAGAAGAAATAAAGGCACTCTTGGCCACAAACCCAGTCCTGACCACGCCAAACATTGGAGAACCCATGCTATTATACATAGCCGCAACAAACCAAGTTGTGAGCGCAGTGCTCGTCGTCGAACGAGAAGCAGACAGACACAAGTTCCTGCTACAAAAGCCGGTATATTACGTGTCCACCGTCCTCACTCCATGCAAATATCGGTACCCACATTATCAAAAAATAGCGTACGCGGTCTTCATGGCATCCCGAAAACTACGACACTACTTTCAGGAGTGTTCGATCACGGTGGCCTCCGAAGTACCACTCAATGACATAATAAATAAGTGCAACGCAACAGGACGAATTGCTAAATGGGCTATTGAGCTCCTCCCGTTTGACATAACATACAAGCCACGTCGGGCCATTAAGTCGCAAGTACTGGCTGACTTCGTTGCCGAATGGACAAAAGCCGAACTCCCTAAAGAGTACGGCACGTACTCAAATTGGATCATGCACTTCGACGACTCTAAAATGCTGGCCGAATTGGGAGCGGGTGTTGTACTGATATCCCCCACTGGAGACACGGTTCAATACGTACTCCAAATATTATACACAGACTCCAACAATGCAGCCAAATACGAGGCTCTGTTGCATGGTCTTCGGATGGCAGTCTCCATGGGCATCCAACGCCTCGAAGTGCGCGGGGACTCGAACCTCGCAATATCTCAGATAAATGGAGACTTTGATGCCAAGGACCTGAAAATGGCGGCTTATCTCAAAGCCGTCCTTAAAATGTCAGCTCGGTTCGAGGGGCTCGAATTCCACCATGTGGTCAGAGAAAATAATCAAGCGGCCGATATACTCGCCCGCATCGGCGCTAAACGCGACCCCGTCCCACCTAATAACTTCCTGGAAAGGCTATTCAAGCCATCCGTGGTATGGGAGGGGGAGTCCGGGAATATTAGTCCGGCTCTGAACATGGCCCCGGATTCTGAACCATCTGACGTAATCGGAGGCTCTACCACCGAAATAACACCTTCGGCCCATGAAATAATGGTTGTCATCGCCTCGTGGACCGAGCCCTTCTTGGCCTACCTAAATAGGCAAGAGCTCCCTGAAGACCAAAATGAGGCACGTTGTATTGTGCGACGCTCTAAGGCCTACAAAGTCCATGAAGGAGAGCTCTACAAGAAGAGAACCATCCGAGTGCTCCAACGATGCATCTCCGAAGAGGAAGGGCGGCAGCTCTTAGCCAAAATCCATTCCGGACTAGGCGGGCACCACGCGGCAGCCCGAGCGCTCGTAAGCAAGGCCTTTCAAACAAGTTTCTACTGGTCGACAGCCCGGGCAGACGCACAGGACCTTGTCCAACATTGCGTTGGTTGCCAACTATTTGCTAATCAGAGCCATATGCCCCCTACCGCTCTCCAAACAATCCCCATAACTTGGCCCTTCATAGTTTGGGGGCTGGATATGGTGGGACCCCTTAAAGGGGGAAGCCATAAGAAAAAATACTTATTGGTCATGGTGGACAAGTTCACCAAATGGATAGAAGCCAAACCTGTTAAACGGCCGAATCCGGACCAGTGATAGACTTCATATCAGGGGTTGTACACCGTTACGGTGTCCCCCACAGCATCATCACTGACAATGGCTCAAATTTTACAGCCGATGAGGTGAAAACTTGGTGCAGCAAAATGGGCATCAAGCTCGACTACGCCTCTGTCTATCACCCCCAAACAAACGGTCAAGTCGAACATGCAAATGGTCTTATAATGAGCGGCATCAAACCTAGACTAGTGTGATCCTTGAAGGAATCAGACACACATTGGGTCGAGGAACTTGACTCCGTACTCTGGGGGCTGCGGACCACGCCGAATCGTACCACCGGATACACACCATTTTTTATGGTGTACGGTGCAGAAGCAGTGCTACCCTGCGACATAATCCATGACTCACCTCGCGTGCGCATGTACGAAGAGAAGGAAGCCGAGCTAGATCGGTAGGACAACTTAGATGCTTTGGAAGAGGAGCGTGATGTTGCAAAAGCCTGTTCCACATTCTATCAGCAACAGGCTCGAAGGTATCAAAGCAGAGAAGTACGGGCCAAAACTTATAACATTGGCAAGCTAATTCTACGCCTCCCCGAGAAGAAGAAGGACAAGCTCAAACCCAAGTGGGAGGGTCCCTCATCATTGATAAAGTTCTCACCGATGGAGCGTACCATCTATGCAGTGCATCTGATAACAGACTCGAGCCGGACCCATGGAACGCGGCCAGACTCCGAAGATTCTATGCCTAGTGCCGAACTTAGTGTTCGTCTCCTTAACTCCACTTCTTCAATTATGTTCTATTTCTTCCTTTCTCGCCCTCCTTTTCCCTTTTAACATACAGCCTTAAAACTGTACGGATGCCCTGATCGCTCCAGCCGCACTATCCGTGCACACTATACCTGGGGGCTTCCTATTCGGAAGCTAAATATAACTACTTTAATGGCTTCTTGCCAACCACATATGCATTTTTCTTTCCATATGTGCCTTTTCTTCACCATTATATGCATCAATATGACTTAAGTTTTGGCCATGCTGGGTTGCCTGGCTCTTGTGTTTATGCCCTACGTTCCCGTTAATTCGACTAGGGCATAAGGGGAGCACCTCTGCGATTGTTATTGCCGGTTGAGCCGGATGTGTACCTCAGACTGGGTGAAGCCGAAAGCTAGCATTCTTAAGGGAATATTCGGTCGGTGAACAAAAGATGTTTTCGTTCATTGCAACGTAAATACCCAGATGTTTTGTTTCCTGCGCTTCTGTTCGCAGTTCGGACATGCACATCGATGCATGCGCACCCAGAGAAAGGAACCCCTAACGGAACTATTCTCTCTGGAAGATGTTTCTTACTATCCATGTAATATAAAATAACTAGTTGGGTACTTGTTTGTTCAAGCACTTATGACCCCTACGCCTGGTTTCCATGCATACCCTGGTTTTTCATAACTGTGCGGGTATTCGGATACACCCTGGACTGTCGGGTCCGGGGGCTGAAGCGAAAAGGTCCGCCATGACAAATGATTTTCAATCCGGCTAGGGAGTACATAAGTCCATTCAAATTACATAGTCATTTAGACTGGCTGTACTCTTCCTCTATACCATCAACAGGCTGTCTAGCTTACAATCCTATTGGGAATACTTTGCAGCTAACGCTACTTGGTCATATACCAGACTAACGGGCATTTCTTGCCCATCTGACCCCACCAGTCCGACTTCGGCCATATGGTTCGGGTCAGCCTTGGCGTATCGCGTCTTCACCATGGCCCACGCTTCCCTCACACCTTGTTGGCAAGCTGATATCTTCCATAACCAGAAGCGCCACCGTGCTCCTTTGAGCATTTCCACAAGCTCATTCATGCCTCCTGGCAGGGAAGCGGATGGCCATAAGGCCTGGGAAATACCCTGCATCACCTGCCATGCTCGTTCGTGCAGTTGCGAAAGATCTTGCAGCATATCACCTGCGTATCCGGGCATCTCCTCTTCAGGACGGCCCGTCAGCATACCTGCAGACATAACTCTGTCAATACGCTCCCTCGCTGAACTATACTACAGTTCGTTCAAGCACTTACTATAAATGCCGCGCCGAAGCCTCTTGTTCTCCCTCATGGAGTCAGCGAGCTGAGCCCGAACATCTTTTAATTCGATGCTGAGCCGAACATTGGTGTCTTGGAGATTATTTCTCTCTCGAATAGCCTTTGTCAGCACAGGCTCGCCCGCCTTCAGCTGACTTCACAGATGTGGCTCATTATCTTCCACAGTCTTCGGATTTTCTCCGGGATCGTCTGCAGAATCTTTCGTTCGATTTCTAAACCATGCCGCACAAACAACTGGTAGAAAGCAAATATTACCAGAAGAGGCCCTTTTGGATTCCTCTTGTTCGGCAACATTGGCCTTCATTTGAGCCTTACATTCCTCCAGCTCTTGAGCCAACTGGGCATTCTTCTCTATAAGAACCTATGCATTTAATGATCCTTAAATTAGCTGTGCCAACTGTTTCAAGTCTCAGGGGCTACTACTATGCATACTTATTAAATTTTCTTACCCGTATATCCTTCACATATTGGTCCGTTGCTGTGGAAAGTCCATCTTGAGCAGCGCAGATATATGCGTGTCCAGAATTGAAGGCATTAAATGCCTCTTTGGAAAAAATACCACCGCGAAGTACGGCCCGTCGGCGCCGGTGATTCATGGCACTCTCCACTTCAGAATTGGTGGCGGAAAGCCTATCCGTGTCCTCCATAGGAGGACAGTTCGGTGTTGTCCCCACATCAACCTCCGCCCATGAATCCGGTTCTGGAATCTGGCTGCTAGAGGCATGGCCGGTAGGGCCCCCGGATATAGTCCGGCGTTTTCTGCCAGGACATCATTAAAGTTGTCACGCCTCGACAGGATGCCAAATAACCATGGGGCAAGTTTAATGAATACCTCTGCGCCTGTGTCTCGGTCCTGACTGCCTTCCTTTTAAGCCTACCTTGCCTAGGCGCCTCTTGCTGAGAAGCCCCCACGGGTTCCACGCGGCGTCCTGATGGTCATCTCTGTAAAAATGTGACATATGTGCATAAGGTATGGCATAACAAAGAAATCCTTTCGGAAAGTTGGGACCCCGACATTACTTACATGTGACACGGGAAGCAATCCGGGATAATCCACGATGATGGCCACTAAAGAGCCGCCACTGCTTGCCTGATAGAAAGTCCCGTTGACAAATTCCACGGATATGTCCGGATCTTCTTCAAGTCTGGGGTCGAGAGCCCGGCCGGGATCCTCCGGCTGTGGAGAGGGGCTGTTGAACTCTTTCACAGCCTTCCTTAGTTCCCGTTTTGAAACAACAAGGTAAATAATTGTGACAATGAAGGTAAGAATGGACAGATTCGAGTAAAGGATGACAGCTTACCCAGCTTCGGGGGTTATACATGGAAAATCCATCCTGCGGTTTAATGCGGAGGAACTCCTCTTCTTCTCCTTTGTACAAATCGGATAGTATCCTCGCCAAAGACGTGGCGGAGTCCGTGTCGGCATTCTGGGAATGGGGGTCCCCAGACTTGCCTGCCTGCGACCTGCGGTGTGGCTCAAGGGGCGGCCCAGCATGGCCCATCTTCGTCAACACGAGCTCAAGACCCTCGCGAGGGGACAAACCTCGCGGGGCGGACGTCAGGAGGCTTCCTCAGGCACGACCTCGTAAGGCTGGCTCGCGAGGAGATGGAGAGATCAAGGCGGGGTATCTCGCGAGGTCCCATGACGCAAGCCATGACGACCGAGGGTGCCAGGCGGGCACCAGCCCGCGCAGTGTCCTTCTTTCCTCTTTGGTGCAAAGGGAGCAAGCACAGGCAAGAGCATCAAGCAAAGGCATCCATTTCGGTGCAACAAGACCGAGACCGTCGCAACGGCAGGAAGGAAGTCATCGTGGAGCCCAGGAAGGCGTCACCACCAGAGCCTTTGACAGGCGAGGACCAACTTTAGTCAGGATAAGTGTACTGGATGTTCCCCTTTAAAATGGCCAATTGTCGGCGCCCTTCCCGCTCAATATTTGGGAAGAGGCCCAGGGCCTTTGCCTATAAATAGGACTAGCCACCCCCAGGGTAGAGGCATCAAAAAACAGAGAGCCAAACAGATCGAGGCAATCGGATCCTCACCTAGAAACCAGTAGAGAGAGCGACTGAACTCCCCCATGCAGTTCATTGCACCAGCCAAGAACAGACCCTCGCGAGGCTGTTCTTCCTTGTACTGTTCATCATCAGCCCAAGAGGCAATCCACCACACCACACACTAGAGTAGGGTATTACACCACAATGGTGGCCTGAACCAGTATAAACTCTGTGTCTCTTGTGTTGTTTCTTTGATTGCTTAGTTCATAGCGAGGCGGTGAGGTGCAGGTAGGCAGAGGGCCAAATCTCCGTGCGCACCCTAGTGTTCGAATCTAGAGGGTCTGCCGGAACCCCAAATCTGACATTTGGCGTGCCAGGTAAGGGTGCGCCGGAATTTGCCTTCCACCGCCCTGTTCTTCACCGACCATCACGTCCATGTCAGACGCTCCTCGGGTCCGCGCCGAGCGCCGAGCCGCTCTCGCTTCCCGCGTCGCCCAGATGGCCCCCGTCGGTGGCCACCCCCGCCGTTCCATGTCACTCGCCGTCAACGCCACCATCGGCTCGGCGTGGAACGAGCAGCAGGCATCATCGCAGCATCCATCCATGAGGCGAGACGGCCGCACTGCCACTCCCTCGCTCGCCCCGGCCGGTTCTTCGTCTCGCGCGCCCCGCGCGGCCATGGAGGCTCGGGTCGCGCTCATCGCGGCAAACGAGCTCCTCCTCTATCGTCCGGTCGATGACGTCTACGAAGAATGGCTCGACCGCGTCGCCGAGCTCGTCCGCGCCGCAGGGGGCTCCCCCGCGCCGTCCTTCTCGCTGCATCGCGCCCCGCCCTGCGCGGGCAATGAAGCTCCGAGGGCGCCTCAGACGCCTCCCCCTCAAGAAGGCGCCTTGGCCCCAAGGCGCGTGGCCCCTGGACGGAACCCGCTCTGTCCGGCGCCAGCGCAGCAAGAGCGGAGCTTCCAAGAGGTTCCTCGCCCCCAAGAAGCTGCCCGAGTGCTCCCTGCTCCAGTCTGTCGCGACCACGCTCCCGCTCCGGCGCGCCAAGACCCCACGCTGCTCCCAGCTGCAGCACATGGGGGCCCGCAAGAACAAGCTCCTCGTCACCAGAGTCCTCCCGTGGCCACAGCAGGCTGTCGCGCCTTCACCATCGAGCTGCGCAGCGTCGCATGGCCCTGCAAGTTCAAGCCAGACCTGCCCCCTTGCTACGACGGCATGGATGACCCTGCGGAGTTCCTCCAGCTCTACGAGTTGGGCATTGAAGCCGCCAACGGGGATGAGAAGGTCATGGAGAACTGGTTTCCCATGGCACTCAAGGACGGGGCCCGCACCTGGCTCCTGAACCTGGCCCCAGGCACGATCTCCTCCTGGGACGAGATGTGCACCCGTTTCATCGCCAACTTCCAAGGTACTCGCGACCGGCCACCTGCCGTGAACGACATGCGCCGCATCAAGCAGCAACCAGGGGAGACCCTGCAGAAGTACATCCAGCGCTTCAACAGCGCACGACTCAAGATTCCCAGGGTGATCTAGGAGGCCATCATCTCAGCCTTCTCCGACGGCGTGCGTGACGTCAAGATGAAGGAGGAGCTGGCGATGCATGAAGATATGTGCACTTCCTTGGAGTTTTTCAACCTGGCAACCAAGTGCGCCAGGGCTGAGGAAGGGCGCCTTTCCCTTCTCGAGCTGCTAGCCGCAGACCCAGAAGAGAAGAAATCCAAGGCCAAGGACGTGAAGCGCAAGGGGGCTGCCGTACTCGCGGCAGAACCAGACACCAAGCGGGGCAGAGATCAGCCCGAGTCTTTCAAGGGCAGCCGGTACTGTATGTACCACGACCTCCACACCCACAACACCAACGAATGCCAAGAGCTCCGAGTCGTGCAAGAAGGAAGGGTTGGCCGGCGCCCCGACCGCAATGATCGTGGCTATGGCCGAGGAGGAGGAAGGAACGCAGGACGCTGGGAAGACCGCGACCCTCGCCAAGGGTGGCGCGACCGACCTCGCGAGGATCGCTGGCAGGATCAGCCTCGCGAGGGAGACTAGAGGGATCAGCCTCGCGAAGATCGCCCGCAAGGAAACGCAGGCCTCCCTCCGCTGCCTCCGCAGCCAAGGAGGAACGAAGACCATTATCAGGACGAGGGGGCTGGGGGCTTCCAGGAGCCACGCGCGATCGCCTGCATCCTGGGCGGAGCTCAGGCCCCAGCCTCTCAACGCATCTTCAAGCAGTTCGCCCGCGAAGTGAATGCAGTCCTCCCCAAGCTTGAAGCCACGCGCCCCCTCAGGTGGTCGGCGTGCACCATCACGTTCAGCTCAGCGGATCAGCTCAAGTGCGCGGCCATAGCCGGAGTCCTCCCAATGATTTGCTCCCCAGTCATCAGTAACGTGCAAGTCACCAGGACCCTCATTGACAGCGGGGCAGCGCTCAACATCCTGTCCGTAGAGACATTCAACAATCTCCAAGTGCCTTACGATCAGCTTCAGCCAACCAAGCCTTTCTCTGGAGTCACCGACGGCTCCACAGTCCCAATCGGACAGGTCCGCCTCCCTGTCACCTTCGGGGCCCGCAACAACTACCGCACCGAGCTCATTGACTTCGACATCGCCCACATACGCCTGCCATACAACGCCATCCTCGGCTACCCAGCTCTCGCCAAGTTCATGGCCGTGACTCATCACGGCTACAACGTCCTCAAGATGCCAGGAAGCGGTGGAGTCATCACGGTGCCCTGTGAAGAAAGAGACGCAGTCTGCTCCCTGGAACGAGCTTTTCAGGCTGCATCACTTGAAGACCCAGATCGCTGGAGCGGGAGGCTCCCCGAAGCCGCTCCCAAGAAGAAGAAGACATCACCAGGCCCGACCCCTCAGGAGGCAGGCCCCTCAGGGTCTGCGCCTGCTCAGGGGGTACCTCCTACTGTCGCATAGGGAGGCGCGCCCGATGCCCTCTGTCGTGGTTCTAAGTCTAACAGTAGTGTAGGGGGGGTACTAAGGAGAGGCAAGATCCTAGCTATGGAGTAGTTGTGCACACAAGTGTTATACAAGTTCAGGCCCTTCTCGAAAGAAGTAACAGCCCTACGTCTCGGAGCCCGGAGGCGGTCGACTGGATTATATGTGTGAGAGTTACAGGGGTGCGAACCCCTCTGCCAGTGGAGGGGGTGGCTTATATAGAGGATGCCAAGACCCCAGTCAGCCCATGTAGTGGAGGGTTAAAGTACATTAAGGTCAGGCATTACTGGTAACGCCTTACATAAAGTGTCATCATGACCATAAAGACTACTTAATTACAGACCATTTGGATACAGAGTAGATCTTGAACTCCTGGTGGTCGAGTGAGTCTTCATGGTCGAGTGTCTTCAGGTACGTCGAGTGTCTTCTAGTGCGTCGAGTGGAGTCTCTCTTGGTCGACTGGAAGACGGCTTCTTCTAAAAGATGTCCTCGGGGAGGGTACCTTGGACAGGTCCATGACCCTACCCTAGGTACATGACTTCATCATTAGCCCCCGAATGGATCGAGGTTTGAGTGAGGAAGGAGTTGGCAATCTTTCCGGCCTGTTTCCTGGTGTTGTAAAGGTGTTTTGCTCTGGATCAATGACTTTCAAGTGAGGATGTCAACTTTCTTTCAGTCGCCTTGATCCATTCTTTATATCTGTCGAGTGAACTTAATGGACTTGGAGATTTCCGAGCGACGGATCGCAAGAGATCTTCCGTCTGTCAAGTCGTCACGCGGTTAGCGGATTTAGTGGGATCTGAATTTTGGGAAGCGCGCGGAGCGGAGAAGACCGCGGTACTCCGACGGGATAAGGCAGGGACGCCTCAATTCCCACGCCGCCTTTTTCGCCACTTATCGCCTGCGCGACTGTTTCGGGATTTGACAGGATTGCCCGGGCCCACCAGTCAGCCACTCGGAAGCGACTCCATATAAGGGACCGGGCGGAGGTTTTTGAACAGTGCTCCCTCACTTTCCCCTCCCTCGTCTCCAGATTCATCCGCTGCGCTCGCCAACTGCTCAACACCGCTGCTCCATTCCAGCCTCGTCGGCGACAATGGTGAAGGAGAGGACGGCTGCTTTGGAGCAGGCGAAGAAGGCGACGGCGAAGGTAAAGGGGAGAGCGACCAGTCGAGGCGGATCCTCGTCACGGTCTCGCCTGCCGCAAGGTTGGATCCAGGGTGATTGGATCCGCTCGACCATCACCCAGAAGGCCCTCGACGACCTGGCCAGCGAAGGCTTGATTGCGCACGGGGCGGCGAGGCTCCCAGGGACGGAGTGGCAGCCGCAGCCTCAGGAGGGTGAGTGTGTCCTCTTAGCGACTCATGTAGATCGTGGGTTCTCTCTGCCGCCGCACTCTTCTTTCGAGGGTTTTTGAACTTCTTCGGGGCTCAGCTCCACCACTTTACCCCCAATTCCATTGCCTATCTCGCCGCTTTCGTGTCTTTGTGCGAAAACTTCTTGGGTTGTCGGCCGCACTAGGGCCTCTTCAAACACATATTCACTTGACGCTCTCAGACGGTGAAAAAGTCCAACCCAAACGATGAGAGAACTCAGTTAATCTAGATGTGCGGGGGTCTTGGGGTCCAGATGAGGAGTAAGAGTGCTTTCCCAGCTATGACCCTTCCCGAGTCAGTTAGAGGGTGGCAGTCGACCTGGTTCTACTGCCAAGACCAGTCAACGGCAGGGCAGTCAACTGGGCTCCCTCCCTTTTCCATGAGTCGAGTGAACAAGCCATCTTCTCTGAAAGTAATTCCGGAGGAGAAGGCTCAGGTTAAAATGCTGATGGAGCGGGTAGTCTAGCTTATTCGTGACGGTGTGACTGGCATGGATCTTCTGGAGGTTTTCCTTCGGCGCCGCATCCAACCACTCCAATACCGGGGCCACCCGATGTGGTTGTACTCTGGTACTGAAGACACCACTCGGGTCCACCCAGAGGAGGTCGATGATGCCACATTGGAGAGGTGGATGACTGCCATCACAGGGAACAAGGACAACCCTCGTGGGGCCAGGAGGATCCCGCCACTCGACCAGTCTTATGAACCAGACAAGGTATGATCACTTATCTCCAACCGCAATCATGCTTCGTCCATTCTGTTTTGCTGTAGATCAGTCGATCGACTTTTGTCTTGTTTGTTGCCTTTCAGGCCACCACTGAGTTGTATTCGATGCCCAACGGGGCGCAAGCACAGACCGAGGAGGAGGAAGGAAGTGGAGGTGAAAGTCAAGAGGAGTGGGAGTCAGACGGCAACGAGGATGATGAAGATGCAGGCTCCGATGAGGAGGAGGAGGAAGAAGAGGAGGAGGAAGTTGCACCTCCTCGTTCTGAAAGAAGGTCCAAGCTCGCCCATGATCCTGCGGTCAAGCGCGGCAAGGGAGTCGTGCCTGCTGGGCAGTCGACAAAACGTCCTCGGACGACTTCTCCGGCGCCGACTGAGAAGGCGTCGAAGCAACCCCGAGCGGCGCCGACAAAACCGGTGAAGGCCTTACCAAAGATGAGGATGGAGATTCCAACTGTTTCTGCGTAATTGCATAACTCATGGTCTTTCTTTTAACATGGACATATCCTTGGTCGACTCGATTGTTGACCGACTGATTTCTGAAATCGCAGTGCTACTACTTCTGAGACTTCAACCACGCATGAGGATCAAGAAATGGAGGATGCTGCTACTTCTCATCCTGGTATGATCTGTGCGGTTTTACTTTCGGTCGATTGGATCTTCATTTTTGACTTTGAACTTCTTCTGCAGCTCCACCTAGCGTTATCATTGATCTCCCTGACGATGATGATGAAGCGCCACTGAGGCCGAGAAGGAGCAGGAAGGCGACTGTTGGCAAGGCTGCTCAGGTTGTGTCAGCACCTGAGCCACTAATTCCGGAGGGGGGCAATATTGCTCGGGCTACCGTGTCCTTTGCGGAGCCGTTGACGGTTGCTCGCCCTTCATCGTCGAGTGTTGATCCACCTTCTCTCTTCTCCACCTACCACGTCTCAGATGACCAAGCAAGCGCTGCCAAGGAAGCCATACGCCAAGCGAGGATCATGATGGAGCAGGTGAAGGCGATCCGAGCCGCCAGCCAAGCTGCTTACGACGCAAGTTCAGCTCTTCAGAGCAATGTCCAGGTTAGTTGAACACCGACTGAAAATCTTTGTGTTTTTCATGCACCCATTGGGTGTGTCGATTGGAATGTCTGTATTAGTGGGGGCACGCTGAGTGCACCCACTGGGTGTAGTCCCCGAGACTACGGTGGACTGCTGGCAGTCGACTGTAGTCTTTATTTGTTTTTTTGTGTCTAACTGCTGACAGTTAGCTGCTTCAGGTCGACTGATCGACTCTGAGTCTAGTGGGGGCACGCTGAGTGCACCCACTGGGTGTAGTCCCCGAGACTACAGTTGAATGTTTAGATTCAACTGTAGTCTTAGAAATACTACGGGTTTTTTTAGTCACTCGGAAGTGCTCTATCTTTGATGTATGTTGACTGATTTTTCGCAGAAATCTTGCGACCTTGTTTCTCGTTATGCTGAGTTGGAGAACAAGCATATCCAGCTTGAACTTGATCTGAAGCTTGTCCAAGAAAACTTCACGAAGTCGAAGGAGGAGGCAAAATGTATGTTTGGTGAGAATCTTGACGACTGTCCTTATTTTTGTCCATTTTTATGTTTGATCTCACTGTCGTTTTGCAGATAAACTGAAGGATGCTCTGAAGAAGAAGGACCTTGACCTTGCCGAGGCGCAGAAAGCGGCTTCGGACAAGACGAAACTTGCCGAAGAGAAGTTGGCTTCGATAAGCAAACTTGAAGAGGAGAATGCCACTCTGAAAGCTGCTCTTGACGCGGCCAACCAGGAGGTCACCCAACAGAAGCGTGAGAAGATAGCCCTGAGTGACAAAGCTAGCGAACTGGCGGGGAAGAAGAACAGCTTGGAGGTTTATCTGGGAGGCCTCGCCAAGAAGCTATTCCTCATGCTCGAAGGTAACCCCTTATACCCGACTGGTAATTACTGACTTGTTGTAGGACCATTAGCTTATCCTTGAATCGTGTCCACAGAATTCTGCCAAAACTTTGAAGAGGAGACTAGTCGAGTGGAAATTGGCTTGGATCCCATCAACTCTCGAGTGAAAGACGAAGCCGCTATGAACGTGCTCCGCCTCGAGTCACGCGTTGCTGCAGTGGTCGACTACCTTGCAAGACTGAAGGCTGCAACATCGCGCATCGACACATCGCTCTGGCTAGCAGAAACACTTCAGAACGACCTCGAGTCTCTGATGACTCGACTGAATGAAGTCCCAAGTCGAGTGCAAGAATGGAAGAAGTCTTCTGCCAGGTGTGGTGCCGACGTTGCCCTGTCCTTAGTCCACGTCCACTGCAAGGAAGCGAGAGAAGACAAGCTGGTGTACCTCAAGGTGGCCAATACCAGGAAGCATGACTTTCGTTCCTTCATGGAAACCTTCATTGCTGCTGCCACTCGGATCACCGACGGAATCGACTTGGACGAGTTTGTTGCGCCTTCTAGCCCTCCGCGGGAGGGGTAAAAAACTTCTATGCTTGATGCTTTGAATTTGCCTCGGAATGCCGAATGATTTTTGTAACCGATAAACTTTAACAGGCTTGATACCTGAGCACTTCTGGATCTGTAGGACGTTATCCAAACTTGGTTTGCCGTTTGAATATGTTTGCTTTTGCTTTCGAACAACTATACTTCTTGGATTGGAAAATATACTAGTGTCTGTGATGCTCTTTTGCAGGTAGGGACGAAGCACAAATTGTAATCGACTTGTACTCGTCATGTTTAGGCGAGTGCTGGGCTGTAGCTAAGCCTTTGAGTGGGAGATTTGTTCTTCACTCGACAGGATTTTCAAAACTTAGGCGAGCACTGGGCTGCAGCTAAGCCCCCGAGTGAGAGGTTTGCTCTCCACTCGGTAGGATTTTAGAAACTTAGGCGAGCACTGGGCTGCAGCTAAGCCCCCGAGTGGGAGGTTTGCTCTCCACTCGGTTAGGATTTTTAAAAACTTAGGTGAGCACTGAGCTGCAGCTAAGCCCCCGAGTGGGAGGTTTGCTCTCCACTCGGTAGGATTTTAGAAACTTAGGCGAGCACTGGGCTGCAGCTAAGCCCCCGAGTGGGAGGTTTGCTCTCCACTCGGTTAGGATTTTTAAAAACTTAGGCGAGCACTGAGCTGCAGCTAAGCCCCCGAGTGGGAGGTTTGCTCTCCACTCGGTAGGATTTTTTTAAAAAAAACTTAGGCGAGCACTGAGTTGCAGCTTAGCCCCTGAGTGGGAGGTTTGCTCTCCACTTGGTAGGATTTTAGAAACTTAGGCGAGCACTGGGCTGCAGCTAAGCCCCTGAGTGAGAGGTTTGCTCTCCACTCGATAGGATTTTCGTGGCGCGGCTTTGGAGGAGAAGGTAGCAATCGACCTGCGCTTTGTCCTCCTTGCGGAACGCATGTTGTATTTGTGCCGTAGGTCGGAAGGAGGAGGCAGGGCTCGACCTGCGCCTCGTCCTCCTTGCGGAGCGCATGTTTGTCTTTTATACTTAGGCGAACACTAGGTTACAGCTATGCCTCCGAGTGGAAGGCTGGCTTACCACTCGGTAGGGTTTTGTTTTAACTTAGGCGAGTACTTGGACTGCAACTAAGCCTCCGAGTGGAAGGCTGGCTTACCACTCGGTAGGATTTCGTTTAACTTAGGTGAGTACTTGGACTGCAGCTAAGCCTCCGAGTGGAAGGCTGGCTTACCACTCTGTAGGATTTTGTTTAAACTTAGGCGAAACGGATTCGCAGCTAAGCCTCTGAGTGGAAGGCTGGCTTACCACTCGGCAGGATTTTGTTTAACTTAGGAGAAACGGATTCGCAGCTAAGCCTTCGAGTGGAAGGTTGGCTTACCACTCGGCAGGATTTTGTTTAACTTAGGCGAAACGGATTCGCAGCTAAGCCTCCGAGTGGAAGGCTGGCTTACCACTCGGTAGGATTTTTTTACAAACTTAGGCGAAACGGGTTCGCAGCTAAGCCACCCACTGGGGGACTGATTTATGAGAACAAAAGCAATAACAATCACCGAGAAAATTATGAAACTCTTGTCTTTGACGAATACACTACAGAAATACTTTTATTACAACTCATCCGAGTGAAAACTTAAGTATAAAAGGGGCGGAGCAGATCCGCGTTCCAGGCTCGTGGCTCGTCAATCTAGCGATCGACGTTGTAAAGGCGGTATGCTCCGTTGTGGAGAACTTTGGTAACAATGAAGGGGCCTTCCCAAGTAGGGGCAAGTTTGTGCGGCTTCTGTTGGTCGACTCGGAGGACCAAGTCTCCTTCTTGGAAGGCTCGGCTCTTCACGTTTCTGGCGTAGAATCGACGCAAGTCTTGCTGATAGATGGTCGATCGAATCATGGCCATCTCTCTTTCCTCTTCTAGGAGGTCGACTACATCCTGCCGGGCTAGTTCTGCTTCGGCTTCAGAGTAGAGCTCGACTCGTGGCGCATTGTGAAGCAGGTCGCTCGGCAGAACTGCTTCAGCTCCGTAGACCAGAAAGAACGGAGTCCTCCCGGTCGACTGATTTGGAGTAGTCCTCAATCCCCAAAGAACTGATGGAAGTTCGTCGACCCACGTGCCTGCTGCGTGCTTAAGGTCGCGCATCAACCGAGGTTTCAGTCCTTTGAGAATCAGGCCGTTTGCTCTTTCTGCTTGTCCATTCGACTGAGGGTGGGCGACTGAAGCGTAGTCGACTCGTGTGCCTTGGGAAGCGCAGAAAGCTTTGAATTGATCGGAGTCGAAGTTTGACCCATTATCAGTGATGATACTATGCGGAACTCCATATCTGAATATTAATTCTCGGATGAAGCTGATGGCAGTGCCTGCATCAAGGTTTTTAATGGGCTTGGCCTCGATCCACTTGGTGAACTTGTCGACTGCCACTAGTACATGGGTGAAGCCGCTCCTGCCAGTTCTCAGCGGTCCAACCATATCTAAACCTCAAACAGCGAAAGGCCAGATGATCGGGATGGTCTTCAAGGCTGAGGAGGGCTTGTGTGACATGTTGGAGTAGAACTGACATCCTTCACACTTGTCGACTATCTCTTTCGCCATTTCATTTGCCCTGGGCCAATAAAAACCCGCTCGGTATGCTTTAGCCACGATGGTTCGAGAGGACGCATGATGGCCACAGGTCCCCGAGTGGATGTCGTTGAGAATCATTCGACCTTCTTCCGGTGTTATGCATTTCTGGCTGACTCCAGTCGTACTTTCTCTGTACAACTGTCCCCTCATGACAGTAAAGGCTTTGGACCGGCGGACGATCTCCCGAGCCTCTTCTTCATTCTCTGGGAGCTCTTTCCTCAGAATATAGGCGATATAGGGCACAGTCCAGTCAGGAGTGATGACCAGAACTTCCATGAATAAGTCGACTACAACTGGAACCTCGACTTCAGTCGGATCTGTGGCGCTTTTTGGCTGCGGGGCTTCCTTAGTGAAAGGATCTTCTTGAACCGACGGCGTGTGAACATGCTCCAAAAACACACCACTCGGAATGGCTTCTCTTTTGGAACCTATCTTCCCCAAGTCATCGGCTGCTTGATTTTTCAGTCGGGGAACATGATGGAGCTCTAATCCTTCAAATTTCTTCTCCAGCTTTCTGACTGCATTGCAGTAACCAGTCATGGATGGGCTTCTGACGTCCCACTCCTTCATCACTTGGTTGACCACCAAATCTAAGTCACCGTAGACCATGAGGCGAAGGACGCCGAGTGAAATGGCCATACGCAACCCGTACAAGAGTGCTTCGTATTCTGCTTCATTGTTGGAGGTATCAAAGTGAATCTGGAGTACATATCTGAGCTTATCTCCTCGGGGGGAAACCAACACTACCCCGACACCGGAACCATTCAACATTTTGGAGCCATCGAAGAACATAGTCCAGTGCTCCGAGTGAACTTGATTCGGTAACTGCTGTTCAGTCCACTCGGCGAGGAAATCTGCTATTGCTTGGGACTTGATAGCTTTCTTTGCCTCAAATCTGATATCCAGGGGAAGGAGTTCAATCGCCCATTTTGCCACTCGACCAGTTGCGTCTCTGTTGTGCAGAATCTCTGATAAGGGGGCGTCGCTGACGACTGTGATGATATGGTCAGAGAAGTAGTTAGCAACTTTCTTCGTGGTCATATAAATCCCATATACAAGCTTCTAATAATGAGGGTATCGTTGCTTGGATGGGGTCAGGACTTCAGAAATGTAATATACTGGGCGATGAACTTTGAAGGCTTTCCCTTCTTCTTCCCGCTCGACCGGAAGTACAATACTGATGACTTGTCCTGTGGCTGCAATGTAAAGCAGCAATGGCTCTTTGCTGATCGGGGAAGCAAGCACCGGCTGGGTGGAAATAAGAGTTTTTAGCTCTGCAAACGCTGCGTCAGCTTCAGGAGTCCACTCGAACTTGTTTGACTTCTTCATCAGTCGGTAAAGAGGCAATGCCTTCTCACCGAGACGAGAGATGAATCGACTTAAAGCGGCCAAGCAACCAGTAAGCTTTTGAACATCGTACACACGCACAGGTCGTTTCATTCAGAGTATAGTGCCTACTTTCTCTGGGTTTGCATCGATTCCTCGTTCGGAAACGAGAAAACCGAGTAAATTTCCACCAGGAACTCCGAATGTGCACTTGGATGGGTTAAGCTTGATATCGTACCTCCTGAGGTTGGCAAATGTTTCAGCGAGTTCAGTCAGCAGGTCGGAACCTTTCCGTGACTTGACCATAATGTCATCCATGTACGCTTCCACATTCCGACTGATTTGAGTGAGCAAACACTTCTGAATCATCCTCATGAACATGGCTCCGGCATTCTTGAGGCCGAATGGCATGGTGACATAACAGAAGCACCCGAATGGGGTGATGAAAGTTGTTTTGATCTCATCGGGTCCAAACAGACGGATCTGATGGTACCCGGAATAAGCGTCCAAGAAAGACAGTCGCTCACATCCCGCAGTCGAGTCGACTATTTGGTCGATGCGGGGAAGAGGAAAATGATCTTTTGGGCAGGCCTGATTGATATGCTTAAAATCGATGCACATGCGAAGCGAATTGTCCTTTTTGGGGACCATGACGACATTGGCAACCCACTCAGAGTGGTAAATCTATCGGATAAACTCTGCTGCTAGGAGCCGAGCCACTTCTTCGCCAATGGCCTTCCTTTTCTGGACGGCGGACCGTCGCAGATGTTCCTTCATAGGTTTTGCCTTTGAATCGACTCGTAGACGATGCTCAGCCAGTCCCCTAGGTACACCTGGCATGTCAGAAGGTTTCCATGCAAAGATGTCCCAGTTCTCACGGAGGAACTGGATGAGCGCTTCTTCCTATTTGGGGTCGAGTGTTGTGGAGATATGAGTCTAAGCAGCGTTGGGGTCGGTCGGGTGGATGTGAACTGGTTTTGTCTCACCGGACGACCGGAACGCTGATTCCGTAGCAGGCTTTTTGGCTCGCAACAAATCACTCGGATCTGCATTCCTCTAGTGTTCCTGCCACTCCTCTGCCACCATCTGAGCATCGGCGATCTTTGAGCCTTTCTGGAAGCACTCTTCCGCCTTCTTGTGGTTACCAGTGACAGTGATCACGCCTTTAGGGCTAGGCATCTTTAGCTCGAGGTACACGTAACATGGTCGGGCCATAAAACGTGCATAAGCTGGCCTGCCCAAAATAGCATGGTAGGCACTCTGGAAATCCACAACCTCAAACGTCAGCTTCTCTTTGCGGAAATTCTTTGAATCACCAAAAACCATATCAAGAGCAATCTAGCCGAGTGACGCGGCCTTCTTGCCAGGGATGACTCCATAGAAACTCGTGTTGCTTGTGCTCAGTCTGGACATCGGATGCCCATCCCTTTCAGCGTCTCAGCATACAATATATTCAAACTGCTGCCGCCATCCATCGACACTTTGGTCAGTCGAGTGCCCTCAACGACTGGGTCGACCACCAACGCTTGCCTCCCAAGGGTGGCTATGTGCATCGGGTGATCAGATTGGTCGAATGTAATGGCAGTTTGAGACCACTTTAGATAAGCGGGTGTTGATGGAGCAGCCATATTCACCTCTCGATTTATGAATTTCAGTCGGTTTTTGCTCTCAACGTCACCAAAAATCATCAAGGTGGAATTGACCTGTGGATATTCCTCGTCACTGTCCTCCTTGTCCTCAACCTTGTCCGACTCTTTTTCTTTGTCCTTGGACTGCTTCCCTTGGAACTGCTGTATCAGGAGTCGACACTGTCGAGTGGTATGCTTCGGGTAAATGAAGTTACCCTCTTCATCTTTTTTGGTGTGGATGTGACATGGCAAATCCATCACGTCATTTCCCTCTTTATCTTTTACTTTCTTGGGGTTCCAAGGCCCTTTGGGCTTCCCTTTGAATTTTCCTTGATTCAGGGCCAAGGCTTCTCCAGGAGCGGGTGGCTCGGCTTTCCGCTTTTGCTTCCGACTGGAATTTCCGCCTCTGGTGTCCTGGGCGACTGACTTGTGCTTGCCGCTCCAGAGCCGATCCTCTTCCTCACCATTGGCATATTTGGTGGCTATTTCCATCATTCGACTCAGAGACATGTCTCCGGTTCGACCGAATTTCAGGCTTAGCTCTCTGTATTTTACGCCCTCCTTGAAGGCGCAAACTGCCTGGTGATCAGATACATTCTCTACTGTGTGATGTAGTGTGATCCATCTCTGGATGTAATCCCTTAGAGTCTCATTCGACTTCTGCACGCAAGATTGCAGCTCTGTCAGTCCTGCTGGTCGCTTGCATGTTCCTTCGAACATTCTGACAAACACTCAAGAGAGGTCTTCCCACGTGTAAATGCTGCTGGGTGTCAACTGATTTAGCCATGCCCTGGCTGACCCTTCCAACATGGCCACCTCGTCATTTCCGCCGCCGATCTGAACAGCCACTCGGTAGTCCTCAAGCCAAGTATCAGGCTTGGACTCACCGTTGAATTTGCTGACTCCAGTCACCAACCTGAAGTTGGGAGGAATCACCACGGCTCTGATGGCTCTGCTGAAACACTCTGGTCCAGAGACATGCACTCGGCTGCTGGCGGGTACATCTCTGTCATTACCTTCTCTGTGGGCTCTATTCCGGTCGACCAGACCTTGAACGATGATGGATCTCGCATCAAAGCCTGGTTCCCTGGGGTCGACTGGAATTCTTCGCCCGCCACTGTGCTGGCGTCTATCATCCTGTTGTCGAGGCACATATGATCCACCCCTTGGGGGAGGAGTGGGCACTCGACGTTGATCGTTACAATCGAATCGGTGATCATACTGCTCATAGTTCCTGTACTGATCATACCGGTCACCATGCCCTTCACGCCTCGGGGGCGATCTGGGGCTATGAGCCGACTGGACCGTATTCGCTGCCACGGATCTGCTGTGAATCCTGTTCCGTGACTGCGATACAGCTGAATTCTGATCTCCAGCTGCCCAGATCAAATCCTTGATCTGCATCAAGCCTCTGCCAGCCTCTGACTGGGAAGGCTGAATCGACTCTGCTATACGGGCTGCAGCTGCTAAATTCTGAATCGGAGTTCGATATACCAGAGTCGGAGGTTTAAAGAGTTGGCGTCGACTGGAGTCTGGAATCCATTGTCGCGCGCGCTCATCGAGTGCCCGCTGAAGGTTCTCCAGTCGAGTGCGCTCAGCCAGGCTGGCCAAGCGCGCGTCCTCTAAGGCGCGAGCCTCAGGGGTTTCTCCAACAATCGGAGTGTGAAGCGCATCCATGTTCCGGCGGCGAAGCTCTTCCCTCTGCTACAAATTGAGGGGCTCGGGGAGGTATTCCTCATGGTCATGCGACGGATCACCTCCGCCGTTGCCTCCCTCAGCGCCAGGAAAGCCAGGGAGAACGTGCGGTCCATTGACCATCAGGACCTCCGCCGCTGGATCACTGCTGTCGCACTCGGATGCAGTCTCTGCGGAGCCAGTCGACAGGTCGAACAGGCCGTAGAGAGATTCATCAGGCTCGATTGCCGCGACTTGGGCGGTGGTCGACTGGCGAGCCACCGCGTGCCTCACCCACCGCTGAAGCCTCGACCGACCGGAGCGCTTACGCCGGCGGGAAGCGGGGAGGGAGGACGACATGAAAACCGGTCGATACTAGGTCGACGGTTGCCGCAGAAGGACACCGCGGACGCATGCTCGAAAGTGCGTAGCTCCGCGGACCGAGAGCGCATCCACGTCGAGTAGAGCCTCCTGCAGCCAGGCAGAGTCGTCGGCGACGAACGTGAGCGCACCGAGACGGATCTCGCGGCCCTCAACCAAAACTCCACCTGAAACCATGATGATGGGAATCGAAAAGATTGCAACTTCTCCAATAAGTCGCTAAGACACCTGCCCCACGGTGGGCGCCAACTGTCGTGGTTCTAAGTCTGACAGTAGTGTAGGGGGGTACTAAGGAGAGGCAAGATCCTAGCTATGGAATAGTTGTGCACACAAGTGTTATACGAGTTCAGGCCCTTCTCGGAAGAAGTAACAGCCCTACGTCTCGGAGCCCGGAGGCGGTCGACTAGATTATATGTGTGAGAGTTACAGGGGTGCGAACCCCTCTGCCAGTGGAGGGGGGTGGCTTATATAGAGGATGCCAAGACCCTAGTCAGCCTACGTAGCGGAGGGTTAAAGTACATTAAGGTCAGGCGTTACTGGTAACACCTTACATAAAGTGTCATCATGACCATAAAGACTACTTAATTACAGACCGTTTGGATACAGAGTAGATCTTGAACTCCTGGTGGTCGAGTGAGTCTTCATGGTCGAGTGTCTTCAAGTACGTCGAGTGTCTTCTAGTGCGTCGAGTGGAGTCTCTCTTGGTCGACTGGAAGACGGCTTCTTCTAAAAGATGTCCTCGGGGAGGGTACCTTGGACAGGTCCATGACCCTACCCTAGGTACATGACTTCATCACCCTCCTCAAGCAGGGCTCGGGGGCTCCCCCCTGGAGGGTCACCGACCTTGCTAAGATCATGAGGAAGGCGCTTGGGCACCACTTGGAGGCGTGTTTCAGAGCACGTTTCCCTCAGGAAGGAGCAAAGCAAGGAGGGCCAAACCCTCAAGAGTTCGTTAGTCAGGTCACACAGGAGTTGCAGGAGTCAAGAGTCATGAATGGCAGCCGCCGCTTACCCGCCGCAGCTCCCCATCCAGGCGAGGATGGTGGGCTGCGCGTCTGCATCGACATCCCAGGGCTCAACCGAGCCGCCTCTCAGGAGCACTTCTAGCCCTCATGCCTGGAGCACTGCGAGGGCCCACCCCACAGCTACGTTCGCATGCCCTACGGCTTGCCGAATGCGGCTGCGGTGCGCCAGCGCCTCATGAGGAGCATCCTGGAGGCTCGGGAGGCCAGGCGTTCCGCAGTCCTGGCGGAGATGGAGATGGTTCGCGAGGAGCCACCAGTGCCTCCGGAGCCCCCCGAGGCTCCTGGGCCTGGGGGCTCATGAAGATCGGCTCCCACAGTCTGCTACTTCAACGCCCCTTCATCGTCAACACTATCAGGTGACACCTTTCAAGTTTCATTTCCAGCTGGGAGCGCCCCCAGGGCTGCATCATTCCCAGGCCGCGTGGGTCCGTCCTTGCGGCGTGTATCCCTTTTGTTCATGTTTTTAGCTTACCTTGTTGGGGGCGCCCCTCGGGCTGCATCATCCCCAAGTCGCTCGGGTCAGACACGGCGGCATGTATCCCTCTTGCGTTTATTCTCTGGCTATGCATTCGACCCATCATGCTTGTTATTTGGTGCCCGTCCGTGGCACCCCTTCTTCCTTTGTGTCGGCCGCTTGCACGTTAAAGGGGGGGGTACCTGAGCATCGCGACTTAGGGCTCCTACTGGCTCTCCAGCCCTCACCCTCTGGCTTTGTCCACGGCATCGCGCCCTGGCAAACCAGCGACGGCTGAGACTCGCTCGAGGGCCGGGACCCGAGGACGTAGAGCGTCGACATCGAACCGAGCTTGCGCGTTAAAG
>NC_041393.1:548908684-548918992 GCF_002162155.2 Triticum dicoccoides | reverse complement strand
GGCTGAGACTCGCTCGAGGGCCGGGACCCAAGGACGTAGAGAGTCGACATCTAACCAAGCTTGCGCGTTAAAGGGGGGGTACCTGAGCATCGCGACTCAGGGCTCCTACTGGCCCTCCAGCCCTCACCCTATGGCTTTGTCCACGGCATCGTGCCCTGGCAAACTAGCGATGGCTGAGACTCGCTCGAGGGCTAGGACCCGAGGACGTAGAGCATCGGCATCTGGCCAAATTTGCAGGAACACAAGTTAAAGCCCAGTGCCAGACGCAACCCGCCTTGAGGTAGGGCCCCGTGAGTCCCGCGCTGGCTCACGGGTGCCCAGATACACCTCCTCATGCCCTACCGTGCCAGCCACGTGTCAGGGCGGGGCTGTACACGCCCCGGGGGCTCCTCCCGGAGGGGAGCCCCCTCCCACGCACCAGTGGAAGCACCATGCTCCGTGCTGGCTGACGACACTGCCGAGGAGCAGCTATGCCCGTACACATACGGAAGTACTATGCTCCGCGCTGGTGATAAACAACTGAGGGTGGCCCCCAGCCGCATCAACCTCAGGGAGCCCTGAGCTTAGTGCCTGGCCTCATCGCAACGCCTCCCCTCGGGAGCGCCGCGCGAGGGGGCTAGGCACGGGGGCTGCGCCCGGGTCACGCCCAGGCGTACGCCACCCAGCCAGGCCCTTCGGGCCTGGTTCGTCGCGCGTCTCTCCCCGAGCGGAACTAAGGTACGAAGGCCATTTGAGCGTCAAGGGGGACTCCTGAGCATCGCGACTCAGGAGCCTAACTGGTCACGTAGCCCCTCACTCCTTAGTTCCGAAAGGCTAATGGCGGTTGAGGTATGCGCGGGGCCGGGCTCTGCAGATGTAGAATGGTAGATTCACCCACACATCTCACCTCCCTACTTGTTGTTCGTGCGCCAAGGGGGACTCCTGAGCATTGTGACTCAGGACCCTAACTTGTCACGTAGCCCCTCACTCCTTGGTCCCGTCCTGGTTTCCGGTCGGGGCTAACGGCAGCTGAGGTATGCGCGGGGCCGGGCTCTGCTGGCGTAGAACATAAGCAAGTAGGAGGAGCGCAAATTTCAAGGAATTCAAAAGCAAATATTATAGTCCATAACTGTTATCACGACACCAAATGCAAGTTTAAACGCCTCCCCGAGGCATCGTGCAAGTTGCAGGAACTGAAAGCAGAACAGGAGCCACAGCGGAGTCATTTGTTGGCGGCGGAGCTGCGCGGAGCAGGTTCGCCTTGTGGGGCCGCAGGACCGGCAGTGCCTCGCTTCGGCTTGGTGCTGAAGGCCCAGAACTTCGACAGCAGAGCCTCCGCACGACCCTTCACGGCCTCAGCAGCGGCAGCAGCAAGCTCGCCGCTCGCTGGCTCCAACAGGCTGTCGAGGTCGACATTGGGATCGCGGAGGTAGACGTGGGTAAGGACCCGCGACAGCGCTGCAGAAGACAAGACGCGCGCCTCGGCCTCAGCCGTAGGGCCAAGGCCAAGGGTGACATCTTCAAGAGCACGGACCATGAAGGGGAGCATCTTGGCGGGGCCGTCCTCGACGCCGGCCAGCGGGCTTTCCAGGCCGCTATCGTAGAGCGACTTCAGCAAGCCACGAACCTTCACCTCCGTCTCCGTGAAGGCCTCGCGGTCCTCGGCAAGGATCCGCGCCTTGCCTTCCAGCTCGACCTTCCATGCCTCCAACTCGTTCTCCAGTGCGCCCAAGTGGTCACGACACTTGTTGAGCTTGGCGTCTCGGTCCTTGATGGCCGCCTCGCAAGCTTTCAGGTTTTCTTCCTTCTCCTAGCGGATGCGGGCCTCCTCGGCAAGCTGGTCCCGCAGTCCCTGCAGTTCGCTCTCCAGCGCCTTGCAACGGCCTTGGGAATCAGCCGCCTCCCTCAAGGCGGCATCGCGAGCAGCCTTCGCCTCAAGGACGGCCAGCTTCTCCTCATCGCAAGCCGTCGAGGCCTGAACCAGTGCCGCTCGAATCGAAGCGTCAGAGCGGGTCCAGCCAGAAGCCAGCTCCAAGCGCCCGGCCACCAAGCGAGGGTCGGCACCCAGAAGGTCTTGCCGCAGCCGGTCTAGTTCGGCATCAGCGCGACCCAATACGGTGGAAGGGGTCGAAGAGATAGCAGTTGGTGGAGTAGGAGGAGAGGACGGCAGCGTAACCATAGGCAGGACCTGCTGCGCCCCGACAGTTGTGGCGACGGCGTCAGGCAGGGATACCTCAGGAGTCGCTTGGGCCATGGGGGCTGAGCTCGCCCCAGCCTGCTCCACCAGGCCTCGCGAGGACGATCGGGCAGGAGAGGCCCGTGCCTTGCAGTCACCTCCCTTCGTGGGCAGAGGTGCTGCCCCAGACGGAGCTTCAGGAGCCCCCTTCAGTTTCTTCGTCACGGGCGCCAGCCTAGCCAAGAGATACAAACATCAAGCCTCAACGACAAAGCAAGTAACAAGACAAGGATCGAGCACTTAGTCGTTGCCTCTCGTGAGCTCGAGCAACCTCTGGCCGTACTTGAAGCCCGAGAGCCGGCTGCTGGGATCAGCCTCGCGAGGTTCGGAAGCAGGAGGCACGTCTGCAGTTCGCCTCGGAGCCGGGGCAGACCCGAGGGGGATCAGCCCAGTCCTGGCCTTCTTCGAGATCGGGGGCAAGCTCTCACCGCCCCGCTCGTCATCATCCTCATCGTCGCTCGGTGAAAGGCGAAGAGTGCGGGACCTGTGCCGGGGGAGAGGTGCTCTCGACTCCCCGTCGGTAGCCTCGGAGTCAGCGCCCCCTTCCCGCTCCTCTTCTTCCTCGTCTTCGCTAGAGTCGCCGGAGGACACGTTCACCATCGCCTGGGCCGCCGGGTCCTCGGGAGCCACCGCGGGCACGGGCCCGTCCCCATTAAAGACAGGCATGGAGTCAACCACCTTCTCCCAATCATCTCGGAGAAACAAGGGTACGGGGGTGCCCTCTAGCCTCGCCACGTCCCCTCCGACCAAAGATTGGAGGACCGCGACCAGATCTTCGTTGGCCAAAACTTCGGGGCTCAGGCGGGGCCTCCACAGCGGGAGCGAGTACTTGCGAAGAGGGGCCACCTGATGCTCCAGGAACTCCCTCAGGAGCGACGCGCCAGTCAGCTTCACCGGCACCATGTTCCCAGGCCTCAGATCCGCGTCCATCTTCTCCAACACCGGCTTCGCGCGGGGGTCCACGAGTTTCGCGCGAGACCAATCATCGGAGCTCGTGGGCTGCTCCGTGGGCAGAATCAGCCGAGGGTGGATGCGCCCAGCATCCACCATGACCCACTTGCTCCTGTAGCCCTCAATCCTCTTCTCGGGCTTCGAGATGGCGTTGGAACCGCCATACGCGACGAAGCTCGTGCACGCGGAGAGAGGACCACGAGAGAGCCGGAGGGAGAAGTAGTGGCGCAGCAAGGCCACCGAAGGCTGCACCCTGACATGAGCCTCGCAATAATATGCGAAGATCGCCAGAAGAAGGACAGAGTTGGGGTGGAGGTGCAGAGCTTGCAGGTCGTAATGGCGGAGGACAGAGAAGAAGAACTCAGAGAAAGAAGGTACCAGACCGGAAGCAATGGCGCTTACGAAGAGCGGGTAGAAGGTGCTCCCTTGGGCCTCAGGAGGGGCGGACCCGGCCTTGAACACCTGCGCCCCGTCGATGCCTTGCGCCACCACCATCCAGCGCATCCGGGCAAGGCTCGCCTCCGACACGTTCGACGGGTCCAAGGCGGGCGAATACCAAGCTTCGGCCGGAGTCTGGCGAGGCGCCATGGCTTGCTAAGGTGCGCGGGCAAAGTAGATCTGAAGATTTCGGAGGCAGAAGGGAAGGGCGCAAGAAAGGGGATCTCGGCAATGACCGGAGGAAGCAAGGGAAGCAAAGCCCAGGCAGACGCCGCTCTTTTGATGCACGCGGCTGCTGAGGCAATCACGTCCAACCAACCGCCACGCGGCGCCCGAGGCCGCAGGCTGTTAGGGCCCGCGGTGCTTCGTACTTGCCCCTTCGCCTCTCTGCTTAGCCATGTCCGGGCGCACCTTGGGCCCGGGGGCTACTGTCGGCGTTCTGGGAATGGGGGTCCCCAGACTTGCCTGCCTGCGGCCTGTGGCGTGGCTCAAGGGGCGGCCCAGCATGGCCCATCTTCGTCAACACGAGCTCAAGACCCTCGCGAGGGGCCAAGCCTCGCGGGGCGGACGACAGGAGGCTTCCTCAAGCACGGCCTCGTCAGGCTGGCTCACGAGGAGGCGGAGAGATCAAGGCGGGGTACCTCGCGAGGTGCCCATGACGCAAGCCATGACGACCGAGGGCGCTAGGCGGGCGCCAGCCTGCACAGTGTCCTTCTTTCCTCTTGGTGCAAAGGGAGCAAGCACAGGCAAGAGCATCAAGCAAAGGCATCCATTTCGGTGCAACAAGACCGAGACTGTCGCAACGGCAGGAAGGAAGTCATCCTGAAGCCCAGGAAGGCGTCACCACCAGATCCTTTGACAGGCGAGGACCAACTTTAGTCAGGATAATTGTACTGGATGTTCCCCTTTAAAATGGCCAATTGTCGGCGCCCTTCCCGCTCAATATTTGGGAAGAGGCCCAGGGTCTTTGCCTATAAATAGGACTAGCCACCCCCAGGGTAGAGGCATCAAAAAAAAGAGAGCCAGACAGATCGAGGCAATCGGATCCTCACCTAGAAACCAGTAGAGAGAGCGACTGAACTCCCCCGTACAGTTCATCGCACCATCCAAGAACAGACCCTCGCGAGGCTATTCTTCCTTGTACTATTCATCATCAGCCCAAGAGGCAATCCACCACACCACACACTGGAGTAGGGTATTACACCACAATGGTGGCCTGAACCAGTATAAACTCTGTGTCTCTTGTGTTGTTTCTTTGATTGCTTAGTTCATAGCGAGGCGGTGAGGTGCAGGTAGGCAGAGGGCCAAATCTCCGCGCGCACCCCAGTGTTTGAATCTAGAGGGTCTGCCGGAACCCCAAATCCGACAGTCCGGACCTTTGCGACCGCAGCGGGAGGCATCGTCTTCCCCATTGAAGTGCCACATGGGTTTCCCCCTATATTGAAGTGGCTGCACTCCCCGTATTATGCATATTGACATAACTTCTATTATAGTCAGTCCCGATTTGGCCAGGGTTTTTATCCTGCTCATCAGATAAAGGACTTCTCTGTTGTCTTCCTCCTGGGGGCTCCGAGGGCGCCAGCTTTGGCGTTTCTTCAGCGGAGTATTGGTAAACTCAAGGAGGCCAGTCCGGACTGGGTCCGGCAGGGGAACGTCATCAACATAAAACCACTCCGAGGGCCAGTCTTCGGGCGCCTTCTTTGGAGTACCGGACAGGTATTCGGTCTGGGCGTCGCGCCATATTTCGGCTCCGCCCACTTGATATATAGATCCCTCCTGGTTGCGAGGGACGAGGCAAAATAACCTCTTCCATAGCTCGAAATGAGCTTCACAGCCCAGGAACAACTCGCAGAGGGCAACATAGCCCGCGACATGCAGTATGGAGGCAGGGGTAAAATTGTGTAGCTGGAGACCGTAGAACTCTAGGAGCCCACGGAGGAATGGGTGTATTGGAAACCCGACTCCTCTTAACAGATATGGGACAAGGCATACCCGTTCCCCCTGAGATGGGTTAGGAAGCCTATCCGCTTGCTCCCCGCCATTATAGGTGGCTAGTATGGAGACGGGAACCATGTATGCAGGTGGAAGGAACCCTTGGGTATGCAGCTCTACTAGGCGGCTGTGAGGGACGGAACACTTTTCCCAATCCCCTGGCTTCGAGCTGGGGGAGCGAGAGGAGGAGCTGCGGCGACCGTCCATGATGGGATGGTTTTTTCCGGACGCGCTCTACAGAATGCTTGCTCGGGAGAAGGTGGTGTGATTTGGATCTGAGGATTCCCGTCTCTTCAAATAGACGGTTTGTTTATAGGGTCAGGGTGGCAAATGTAAAAATGCCCCGGCTCCTCGTATTCGCTCAACACGTGGACACGGCCATTACTGAAGCACAGAGGCCAAGGAGTACAACATTAAATGGAGGGTCGGACAATGTTCACTACAATAGGTATTCTGGATTTGGAGAAGAACCCGCCTTGCAATGCCGAAGACAATCTGCGCGCCGGACTCATCGTCATTGAAGCCTGGTTCGGGGGCTACTGAGGGAGTCCCGGATAAGGGGGTATCCGGATAGCCGGACTATATACTTTGGCCAGACTGTTGGACTATGAAGATACAAGATTGAAGACTTCGTCCCGTGTCCGGATAGGACTCTCCTTGGCGTGGAGGGAAAGCTTGGCGATTCGGATGTAGATCTCCTTCTCTGTAACCGACTCTGTGTAACCCTAACCCCCTCCGGTGTCTATATAAACCGGAGGGTTTAATCCGTAGGACTTAATAACAATCATACCATAGGCTAGCTTCTAGGGTTTAGCCTCTCTGATCTCGTGGTAGATCAACTCTTGTAATACTCATATCATCAAGATCAATCAAGCAGAAAGTAGGGTATTACCTCCATCGAGAGGGCCCGAACCTGGGTAAACATTGTGTCCCCGGTCTCCTGTTACCATTAGCCTTAGACGCACAGTTCGGGACCCCCTACCCGAGATCCGCCGGTTTTGACACCGATAGACGGCCCTCCGCGTCGCGCTCGATGGTGAGGCAAGTTCGACTGCGGCTGGCAGCCGGCTTGTTGCCTTTCTTGTTATAGACGCCACCAGTCGGTGTCCGAGATGTTGCACCGTGATCCTAGCGAGGGGGCGGCTCGTCGTTCTGCCGAATGGGTGCATCAGCGCGGCAGCCGGCCTCGTGCTGCTCGGCGGCCGTGTCAAGGAGTTGCTGGACGCGCTCCGTCATGTGGCGACGCTCGTCGCCCTCGTATTTGTCCACCTCGTCTGCCACTGCCTGGGCAGCTCATACCTTTTCCGCAGGCGTGGTGTAGACGGGATGATCCGTCCTGAATATGCTGGCGATGGTCGCGCCACGCTGCCGGATCGAGCCGATGCGGCTAGGCCCCTCAGGGGCCAACTTTCCGCTGACGGCTCGGTCCATCTCGCGTCGGTAGGCCTCCGACAGGCGTCGCATGCTGGCTAGCCGGTTGGCGCTTTCGATGAGCTGGACGCGGCGGGCTTCCAGCGCCTCTCTGTCTGCATCTCCCGGGATGGGCGCTGATAAGTCGCACAGCGCTGCATCGAGCGGGTCTCGAACGCCTCCGTCCGAGTGCTCGCCCCTGCTGATGACGAGCACCTCCGTGACGGTGCTCCCGCCGCTGTGCTCGCGAGGAGGCGGCTCATCGTAGACCACCACGTTGGTGGGGAACGCGTCAAGCGACATCGTGTCGGAGTCGACGATCATCGGATCGGTGGAGCCAACAGACTCCAAGTCGACAGCGGACTCGTTGGCGACGTGAAGCTGGTCGAGGAGGATGACGAGGCGGTTCTCCAGGTAGTCGGTGCATGCGTCTGATGCAGGCTCATCGGAGAGGTTGATCTCGCCAATGAGGTCGGCGAGGCAGCTTTCTGCGCAGGCGATCTCCGCGCCGCGCAACGCGTCGAGGCTGACGTTGTCCGGCGTGCTGGGCTGGCTGCGCACGCCAGGAAGGAACAAAGTTCCCGTCCAGAGCAGGTCTCCGGAAGACGGTGCACCTCGCCCCACGGTGGGCGCCAAATGTCTGGGGCTGGGTGCGACATATGCCAATGGATGGCTTATCATGGTGGAAGCGAGTAGAACGTTGCCGGTGCCTGGAAGCGGGATGAGGCGTAGACACGAACGCCGACGCACTTTACCCAGGTTGGGGGCTCTCCTTGGAGATAATACCCCTACTCCTGTTCTGCGGGGTCTCCGCATGATCACTAAGGCACTAGTTAGTACAAGATGCTCCTCGAGCTGTATGCTAGAGGTGGAAGGAGGTTGGGCTAGCTCTCTTCTCCTCTAGATATGTGTCTAGTTCTATCAGGTTCAGAACCCTTTGCATGGGTGCCCTGGGGGGTTTATATAGGCCTACCCCCCCAGGGGTACGTTGGTAACTTGGCCGGGTGCTGGGCCTGGCTGTCAGCGTCTCCGGTCGCCGGCTTCTCCGCCGGCAGCTGGGGCTCGCCGCCTGGCGGGCCCTCCGACTGGTCTGATACGGAGCCGACAGGCCGCTTCCGCCTCTGGCGGGTCTGGTTGGTGGCGGATCACTGTAGCCATGGTGCTAATGACGCAGGCTTGGTCAGGGGGGCGTGGCTACAGTCCCGCCGCCTGGTGGGAGATCACTGTGGCCACACCACGCCCGGTCTGGTTAATGGCACACTGGCCTCGGGGGAGAGACCGGCCGCCTGCTGGAGGCCGGCCTCCCGCAGCTCCGGCTGGTCCGGCTCCCGCCGTCTTCCGGGCTCTCTCCGCCCGATAGGGCCCGCCGCCTGTGGGCCGTACCGATAGGCTGTCGTGGGAACAGGACTCCGCCGGTTAGGAGTGGCGTGAGGGGGGAATGGCAACAGTGCCGCGACGTGCAGAGATCTCTGCCTGTACGGGGCACTGTAGCCATGCCAAGCTCGGGATCCGGGGGTACGGGGCTATACTGTAGCCTCCCCCCGTCTTGTCTCCTTGATGAGGGGCGCAGACTCTGAGGGCGTCTGGTGACCGCCTGCTAGAAGCCGGCCTCTCCGGAGGCCGTCTGCTAGGAGTCGGCCCGTCTTGGTGCCGCCTGCTGGTGCTAGGCCGTCTTCGGGTAGCCGGCCGTTCGAGCCAGCCGGCTACCAGAAGGCGGTGCTTCATTCTGGAGGCTTTTGGGTCGAAGCCGGCCCAAAGTCTTGAAAGGCTCAGGGACCCGGGTTAGCCTACACGTGGTCCATTACTCCGACAATACTCATACCGGGTGCTTAGTATTTGATCCATCAGTATCATGTATCTATGTTTGACTATTTTTTCTCTTCAAAGTACGCCAACGAAGGTGCCGTCAGCTGATGAGGTGGTGTCCCCTACAACTAGAAAGACCAGGCACTAGGCCGATTGTTGTTAGGTGGTCGCCTTTTTAGTATGTATATATAGAGGCTGTTTGGATCGCAGCCCTCGGCAGCCCATCCAAAAAATTGGTCGTTGACTAGACTTGCCTTCGCGTTTGGATGGCTGCCAATATTTTTGTGCGCCCGACCCATCCCATGCCGGAGCAGTTCATTTGATGCCAAATCATTGGCAAACCTGGGGCGCCTAGATCCTGCGCCAACTATTTGGCTCGCCCACGATTGGCAGGGCTGCCACGGGTGTAAACCAAACAGCCCCATAATCTTTCCCTTGCTTACTTAAATGACTCATATGATGGGCATCCTGCTGATCTGCATCGTTTATGTATGTAGGTCATCGATGCGCATAGGAGTTATGTTTGGCTATGGAGGCATATCTTCGGATGGTCTACAACAGTGTCTGGTTTCTCTGCTGGCTCCGATTATGTTACGTCATGTTAGTTGGCATACATTTTTTTTTCTGTATTTGGCACTTCTGGTTGGCTGATGTTGTTAGGTTGTCCAATGAAACACAAATACTTATGTTGGTGTCTACGACAACCTTTTGTTGTTCTACTATCTGTACCTTGTTCGTCTAGAAGATGAAGTTAACGAATGTAAACTTGTATGTAACGCCAGGAAGATCATGGCAGTTTATGTGATTGTCGCTGATCTTCTGTATGAACGGCTTGCTTTGATGTTTTTGTGTTCTTTTCTCCCCTGATGCAGTACTGAATGCTTCCTCTCTATATGTATAAATGACCTGGTCCAATTATTATGAATCCTTTTTATGTACTCATATATAATCTGTAATACATCAAGTATCTATCCTTTGTGTGCACATAACTTGGATTATTGCTTGTTGTTACTACATCTTTGGCATGAAATGCTTAAAACCCTTTGGTGAGCGGCTCATCAGAATTGAGAGCCATCATAGGTATCTAAATATTCTTCTAGCAACTTATGGGTGTCATGCTATGTTGTATTTTGCTTTGTGCACCTGACTGGCGTGCGGCAAGCCACACTTCGTATTTACTGTTTTGAACAAATCATGAGATCAAATATTTGTGGAAGGCGCCGAACAATGCACTATATTGTATTGTTTTGGATTTCGCGGCTCAACCGAGCAACGCGCGCCAAGGCGCGATACCTATCTAGTAGCTAGCAACATGGAGCGAGCAGCGATCAGCAGCGACAGATCTGGCGACAAAGTCAGCGCAGAGGGAGCAGTAATCGGCAGCGAGCGATGGGCCATGGCCCATTAGAAGCGCGTGTGAGCGCCAATAAGGTTTTCGGGGCGTGAAAGAAGTCCATATTTCACCCCCAAATGCGTATATAGGAACAAATACCCCT
>NC_041393.1:548887398-548908137 GCF_002162155.2 Triticum dicoccoides | reverse complement strand
CCCCGAACTCTAATTTGGTATAATTTTAACCCCTAAATCCTCAAAACCGGGTAAAATTTTCCCTAAGCTGGTTTTGTTGTTCATTTGAGGGAATTTAGCCGGTTTTAGAAGTTGAACGACACTTTTGACGTGGCACGGGGATGACTCGGCTCCAGACCAGACGACTCGCTCCTTCCTGACCAGACAAGCGGCCGCCGCACCTGCCGTTGCCGCCGCCGCCATAGCTCCACATCTGCATCCGTCGCCACCGTAGCTCAAAACCAGCCCCCTCCCCCCGCCGCCGTAGTTCCAGACCGGCCGTTGTCACCGCCGTAGCTCCAGACCTACCGCCAATTTACTCTCCAGTCGATCTGCCTGTAAATAAGCGAGCAACTACAGCAGGCTTCGATGGTTCAGTGCCCAAGCATGGGCTTGAAGTTACTTAATTCCTCACTATGTTTCTGATTCGTTAAATGTTTTTCTTGTTGTTCTTACAGTTGATGCGATTCCTTGCCGGTTAGCATTTGAGATGGGCAACGAACTTCTGGGTGAGTTCTTCTTTTAGAAGAATTGTCACAACAAGGGAGGCGGTACCACAATTGTTCAAGAGCTGTCAGTCCAAACTTGCTTAGTTTTTAGAACAGAATTTTTTCGAACCGGGCTTTTTCCCTTTCCATTACTTTCATAACGAAAATACAATGTCTCAGGAACTGAAATTAACAAGGCTAGGGAAAGAATAAAAGCGAGTTCGGGGCAATAATAGGAAACCCACCATCTGTGCCTGTCATCAGGAACGACAAATCATGGGGCGAAAACCTGTTATCACCCAAAGTCGCCTACAGGAACTAGAGCAGTATCGCACATATTACAGACGCACATCACCAGGCTCAAGCCAAAGTATCATCAGATACCAAAAGAAACTAAACATCCCCCACATGCAAAGTCCCAGCAGTACACCATAGCAGACGATGCCGAGCACAAACTGTCATCCATCTTCAGCTTCAGTCACGCCCGTCCATGTTCAGAGCCGGAGGTCCACACATCAACATCATCTGAGTTGTATTCTCTTTCAGCATCTCCGCGCCCTTCTTCACCATCTCTTTCATCTCAGGTTTCTGGAGGCCTGCCTAGTATATTAGAAAAGCACAAGCTGTGAACACTATCTCAAAAGGAGAGTTAATCCATTTGCATTCGAAAGTAGCTCTGTTCCGGGCTAGCCATATGGCCCAGCATACAACTGCCAAGCCAACAGTATAATTTTTTTCAAAGCCAGGTAAGAAACTATACATCCAAGTATAATACTGCCAGATGGAATTAGGACAACAATCAATCCCAAGGAGAGCTCCTACAGTTCTCCAAATCACTCTAGATATAGGACACAAGAAAAGTAAGTGTGAGGTTGTTTCCAATTGATTACAGAAGGAGCAACAGGGGTTTCCAGGCCAAAATCTTTTTTTCATATTATCTCTAGTCAAGATGGCATTTTGTCCCTCCTGCCATAAGAAGATTTGACTTTTTAAGGGGAGCTTAGCATCCCAAATCCACTTGAAGCTGGATCCAGCAATATCTCTTTCCAACCATCTATACATCGATTTGATTGTATATTTTTCAGAGTTATCAAATTTCCAATAAATCTCATCAGGCAAATCATTTTATTTAAGTGTTAATACCTCCTTTTTCATTTCATCCCATTGTTTCATCATTTCAGGGGGCATCCTCCTCCTAAAAGAGGTAATATGATTCAACAAGTCAATTCTATCAACAGTACAGTTTTGCTCTACACAGATTTCAAACAATAATGGAAAGTTTTCTTTAAATGGGATCCTTCCTTCCAATTCATCGAACCATAGTCTGGCCACATCTCCTTTATTCAGTTTGACCCCCCTACCATTCATATATAAGTTTTTCACTTTCAAGAAGGATTTCCAGCATGGTGAATCATTGTTTTTTGCCTTTACCATGGCCACTGAGGTTTTCTTCAAGTATTTAGCTTTAACTATATCCTGCCAGAGGCCTTTATTCTTATCTAGTTTCCACCACCATTTCACCAGCAAACTGATATTTTGTTTTCTCAGGTCCTTGACCCCCAAGCCCCCTTTCTTTTTAGATCGACAAACGCGGTCCCACTTGACCATATGGTATCCTTTTTAGAACAGAATTGTTCTTTTGGTTTGACAATTTTTTCTCTGTTCGTTTGATTAGGGCCTACCGTTTCTTCCTGTGCCTTTGAATTCTTGAAGCAACTAATAGGCTATTTGCATGATTCTGTGTATCGGCTGAAGGAGAAAATTGAGCTAACGAAGAAGATTGAGGAGAAGGATGCTATGTTTTTAGAAGGCTGGGCGTTTGCCAGATAGCATGAAGGAAATAAAAATCTTGAAGGTTCTAATCTTTGTGCTTGTTTAGTTTTCCTTGTAATGAAACTGATTGTGATGGATTTTTATGGTACAATCTGAAACCTGAAATTTGTATGAACCTGGGACGAATGGCATTTTGAAACTGGAAATGACATTTTGTAATGGAACATTTTCTTTCTTCAGAAATTGACCATACAGGAGCTTCATTTAAATTTCTTGCTGCTATAAAAAATAACTACTGTGAGTACTCACAAAATAGAGTGACCACACTTTTTTCTTTCATCATAATTTGAGCAAACTAACTACATTCAGTATGGAACATAACTACTACTACAAAAAACAGACTCTCAGACTTAAAACTCTCAACTTTTTCTTCCTTTAGAAATTGATCACACAGAAGCTTCGTTTAAATTTCTTGCTAATAACAAAAATAACTAGTGTGATTATTCAAAATATAGAGTGGGCACACTTTTTCTTCCTTCAGTATTTGAACAAACCAACTACATTCAGTATGAAACATAACTACTACAAAATACCAAGTTTCAGACTTAAAACCCTGAACTTATTCTTTCTTCAGAAATTGACCACACATAGAACAGACAAGCTGACATCCTACGACCATCAACTAGACTTAAATCACCCAACCCCAACATCTCACATCCTTCACTTCTCACTCTCATGAAACGACACAGACTGGCGATATTTACCCAACCCCAACATCTGCAAGGAAACAAATTCTACTTTGAGCATATGCTAGCAGTATGAATCAGAGGACGTGCGCCCTATCTCATTCTCTCCCCTAACCAAACAAACACAGGGAACAAAAATCACGAAAACCGTATCTCGTGTGCCCTACTAGCACTATGAAACAGAGGAGGTACGACAAAAATCTTGGGGCATGGGATTCGCATCACGCACCTCCTTCCATGGCTCCAATCGGATCGCTGATTCGTTGCGTGGATCATGAGCGGCGACGGCTGCAACCCACAGTGGCGACGGGAGTGTTAGAATAAATCCGAGACGCTCCGTCGATCTACCGAGGACCAAACAATCACACAAGCACGACACCGAGATTTGTTAACGAGGTTCACCGATATGGCTACATCCCCGAGGCTTGACTACGGGCGCTCCTCCCCGTGACACCGTCACAATACCGCAACAAATCTCGGTGAACCTCGTTAACAAATCAGTGAACCTCGTCAAGCCCCGGGGATGTAGTCATATCGGTGAACCTCGTTAATAAATCTCGGTACCGTGCTTATGTGATTGCTTGGTCCTCGGTAGATCGACGGAGCGTCTCGGATTTATTCTAACAAGTGGTATCATGAGCAAGGTTACGAAGAGGTGGTTGTGCGTTGATCTAGAGGAAGGTTGAAGGTGATCGTGGCTGCGAGTTGTATGAACAATGAAAGCAACGGAATTGATCGCTCGATGTTTGATAGCAGATTGGTCGAGTAGACAGCTAAGACAGTCAAGACGAGTCGCTGCCGATTCGTTGGAGGATTGCGGCGTGGTAACAAAATCAATCGGATGCAATCGAGATCGGTGTTTTTCGACAGAATTGAAGCAATTGGAAACGAGCAGCAACAAGAGTCACGCAAGGCGGCGGAAATCCAGATCGAATCGGTCTCGTCGAGAGGCGTGGTGATCGAGGAAACGTAGTGCTTCAGACGGCGCGACGCAGTGTGCAGCAGCCGGACTCGTACGGGCGGTGGCAACCCAGGCAGGTCGTGCGGAACGAGCAGGCGGCTCGATTGGCTGTCAGGCAGGAACCCTAGCAGGGCAGATTGGCCAGGAGGCGGACTCGCGCAGGCTGGTGGACTTTCCAGGCGTAGCAAGCATGAACAAGCCATGGCCAAGGCGGGGCCCAAGCAGGCAAGGCGTGCGTGTGCGTTGCGAAGGGTGCCGCTATTAGGCTGGTCATAGTGGGGAGTAACCTATACTAGTGTCATGTATATGACACTAGTCTAAGTTACTATCTTCATAATGCAAAGTAACATAGTAGTGTCATAGAGGACTTCATTTATTACCTTGTATACTCATCTTGTCTTGAAAAGCGCTATGTTACAGTAACATATCATCTTACCACTTCTTATTAACTATGTGCCACATAAGCAAAAAAAAAATTAGAATGCGCTATATTACTAGCTAAGTTACTCCCACTATAACTAGCCTTACGTGATTGAAGTGAAGCTTTGATGAGAGATTTGTTGTTTGAAAAAAAAGAAGCTACGCAACTACTCATCGGGAGGAAGAGATAGGAAGCCTAATGGACCTACAGCCTACAGGAGCACATGGTGGAGTTGGAGATTTTGGATCCTTTTGATCTTCACGGTTTAGTGCACGCAGGAAGGCTTATGTGGTGGATTTTTTTGGCTTTATTTCTTTATACACATAATGTGTGCTGGGATGATAGTGAGAGGATTTGTGGTGCGCGTGGTGAGGATGGCGACGTGCGAGTTTGGAGTGCGCCGTGACAGGATGCAAACACAGGGCGTCAAGGCAATGCATAGATGTGCGGGCGGACACGACGTGGGGTGAAGCATGGTTGAAGTTGAATAATTTCGGTTGGGTCGGACTGGACTATCTGATAGACCGACGGGGATGTCGGTCAAAGTAGAAGACGGCGGTGATTTCAGCGACAACGACATAGGAGCGCCCATAGTCAAGCCCCAGGGATGTAGCCATATCGGTGAACCTCGTTAACAAATCTCGGTATCGTGCTTGTGGGATTGCTTGGTCCTTGATAGATCAACGGAGCGCCTTGGATTTATTCTAACAGGGAGAAGGGCGAAATGACCAGGGAGGCGGAAATCCGACCAAGGTGAACTGACCCATACCCACCATGCCATGTCAGCCCCTTTATTCTGTCTACCTACTCGCCACGTCATAAGCTAAAACCGAAAACAGCCCAAAATTGGATCAAAACCAGCTTAGGGGAAGATTTATCCGGTTTTGAGGATTTTAGAGTGTAAATTGTATCAAATTAGAGTTTTTTTTAGACTGACAGGAGGGCAAGAAACACCCTCCGGCTCCACCATCTTCATTGAAAACGCGAAACCAGGTACACAGAGACCAGCCTTCTATCGAAGGTTTCAGAAACTACACCGCGCTAAGAGTTCTATCTGCAAAGCAGAAAAGAAAAAGGAGCCGACAGCTTAAAAGGGTTCAAGGTGCAACTTATTACAAGCCTCAAGGTTTTATACCAGGGCTAAGTTGCTCGCATCAAAACAAAAACCGCGTTCCAGATGAGAGATTCACGCAACGAGCGAGCTAGTGAGAAGAAAAATAAGATGGGGGCCCAGCCCAGGGAACGGGTATGACGAGGCCGGTCCGGAGACGAGACCGACTCCGAGCCGAGGCAGCTAGGGTTGGCCTGGCTCCCGTTCCTGATCAGATCCAGCTGAGAGAAATCCCCACTAGCTCCGCCGCCTCCCGTTCCTGATCAGATCCAGCTGAGAGAAATCCCCACTAGCTCCGCCGCCTCCCGTTCCTGATCAGATCCAGCTGAGAGAAATCCCCACTAGCTCCGCCGCCTCCCGTTCCTGATCAGATCCAGCTGAGAGAAATCCCCGCCCCTCCGGAACCCTAACCCTAGCAACGAGAGGCGAGGAAAGAGGCAAGGCAAATCCAAAATCCCAGCACGGCGTCGAGAAGATGCAGTTTCTCAGCTACGGGAGCTTGTCGCCCACGCCCATCACCGCGACCCAGGCGGAGTTGGAGGCGGAGGCGATTCTCAAGGGCAAGGCGGAGGCGGACATCATCAAGGCCAAGTCGGAGGTGGAGAAGGAGGAGGTGTCCCTCAAGGACACGGCGGTGGAGGAGACGGCGTTCATCGTCAAGGCCAAGGCGGAGGAGGAGGCGGTGATGGGACTGAAGGGCGCCGATGCGACCTCGGACTCGGAGGTGGAGGACTTGTACGACAACTGCCCCTACGACTCAGACGATGATCCAGACACCGTGTGCGCCAAGCTCGCTGCATGGTACGAGGAGCAGGTCAGGAAGCGGCATGCTCGCCTTCCCTGGTTGAAGTATGACTCGGCCGCCTATATCCTCAAGATGCATGGGGAGGCTTCCGCTTTGTACAACGGGCAGCAGCCCGTGGCTGATGATGGGGTTGCTCCAGTGGTACCAGTCTGAGAACCAGAGACGAAGGAGGTCACCAAAGCTATCCATGTAGTTATGTATCTATATCTGTAGTTGATCCTGTGAACATCTATGTTATCCATGCACCTAGATGTGTGCTCTCATTATTGTTAAGTTATTAGCCACCCATGGATCAATGTCATGTGCGACTGATAATTTATCTTATGTAATCTGCTAGTGTTCATCATTTGGGTCTCCGATCATATGTGAGTGTTTCTCGTGCCATGTGATTGTTTCTGAGCTCCTCTGTGCCTACTGGTTGGATTGTGTCAAACACAAAACACTAAATCGTGAGAACTTCATTCATGCACCTCTTTGGTGGTGCTGCTGCGTAATCAGGATTTACCTAGGCTCTATTTCTTAGAGTGGGGCTGAGGTGATTCTAGCATTTTGGTTGTTCAGGCTTCTTGCTTTGTGTATATTGCATATGAACCAAAATTTTCCTTTGCCCATCACATTTCTCTTCTCATGATTAGATTCATCTCCCCTTTATCAACATCCTTTGTTCATTGTCAGTCTGTTTGAACATCTAGCTTGCTCTTGCCTACATATCGACACAAATCGAGATCAATGCAAATCGCGTTTGTACCAAAACTAATTGTAACTTATCTAGTGAAATTTCATTCACCTAATGATACTTAATTCTCCATTTAAACCATTTTCGATCTGCATATCCCTTGAAAATAGTATGCCTGTATAGGGTTTATATTCGATATGAACAGTGGGGAAGTTGGTGACATTTTGCAGGCTTTGATGGTAAACTGATCCTTTATCAAGTTCATGCATTTTCCAAACTTCACCGAATCGTCACAAATATTTAGTTTATTTCATCAGTTTTCTCTAGTTGCATTGGTATGCCCTCCTGTCATGCCGTGCTTGTCGTTTACTTATTTTTACTAGAGTACTCTTTTTACTATCCTTCTCTCTGAGTTGTGGAGAAAAGCCAAATCTGCACATATTATTAAGATCTTCCTTACCGGACAGAATTAGGAAAATTCTCTTTGTTATATATGATGTGAGGTGAACATGTTGCAGTCCCATGGTTCAACTCATTTTATTCAACATTAGCTGACAAATTTGTATTTTCATCATAAAAGAGTTTGTTTTATGCTATAGCATGTCCCGTGATTGCTCCACGCCGCCTTGCGCCTGTGCTGGCAGCTCAAACGTGATGGAACTGATGGCGTAAGGACGCCACTGATGGGATCGTTTGGTCAAGGTGAGTTTGGATTATTTTCCCTGCCACCCTTGTCCTTGCAGTGACAAGTACGTGTTAGCTGAGAACTTGATCCTGCTAATCTAATGACATAAGCCATTCTATTGCAAACCTGGACCTTATTTCGGAGCCACTAAATCTATGGCATGGCTGACTTGATTTTATTGGTCCCCTATCTAAGAAATTTAGAATGAATCATATTGTTTGGCTTACCAGTTTCATAAGGCTCAATGAACTTGCCAAGTATTTTGGTTTACCAAGATTTCATAAATGGTTTCATCTAGATTGTATCCTGCATAAATTAGTTTGTAACCTGAATGCTAAAAAGAGGTAAAATAACCGGTCCCAACATTCGTCTAGGTTGAAGGTTTCCAAAAACCAAGTTCTTCTGCTGAAAAATGAACATATGCTACTACAATATTCTGAAATTCATGGTTTAAGTTTTATTTAATTGGTGGTACTGGAGTACATGTGCTTTTCTAAATAAAATCCTGAAGTGAAATCAAAATTTGGATCCTAAAGTGCAGTCATTTATATTTGATAAAGACCGGAGTGCAGTCTTGGATGCGGCCGCTGAGACTCCAGACCACTTGGTTGGTGCGGGCTTTGGGGCAAAGTTTAAACGAGCATGCTATTTTTAATGCATGCATGTTATGTTCTATACGTGCTTGCATGTTGCGGCAGTGAATCCTCGTGGGAGGTTAGCAGCTAGACAGATTGATATGTTTCTTCTATCCCTACAGTTGCTAGAGCTCAGTCTGAGGAAGATGCTGCTATGCAAGAAGTTGTTGAAGGGGCTGATCTAGGATATGTGGGTGACGATACTCTGGTTTCCAATGAAGAGTCTTTAAGCCCCTCTCCTTGTGTGGAGGCTGTTTGTGTCTTCTCAAAAGATGTTGGGAAAAGTAAGTTCCTAGTATGCAATCTTGTTAAGCAACTGGAATTATGTATCATCATATAAATTATGTGAAGCCTCTTCTCCCATGATCTGTCATATAAATTATATCACCATCTCTAAGCAACTGGAATTATGTATCTTGATATTCAATGTGATATGACCATGTATGTTTGCCACACATTGCACTCCCAGAAAATCATAAGCTTGTTACTTCTATTGAGCTGAAAAGATTCCATGGATATCTGTAGAGTTTGGTATGTACTCCCTCTGTAAAGAAGTACTAAACGCTCTTATATTTCTTTACAGAGGGAATATTTACTATTTGCAGACTAAAATATGAAATACTTCCAGAGCAACCATTTGCTCAAATGTCTATATTGCCCTTTATACATTTTGTGAGGGGCGTTGTACCGAAGTAGGACTCGGATCAGATTTGTTCTACTTTTGCATATTACTCAAAAAAAAAAAACCCGCTTCTCATACTAGTGTGCAGCTCCTTGATTTGTGCTCTACGGCCAGCTCTAATTATGGTTCTGAATATAAGGAGATCGTGCTACACAAATCTGGTTACGTATTCCTTGCTGATTACAGCTCAATAGATGGGGCCATTGCTGCCAACTCTTTTGAGCAAACATTAGTGCTTCTGTTTTGACACTATCAGCTTCTTCAGGTCATCTGCTCACACCATTGGTGCTGTGCAGGTAGGTGCCATATGGACTAGGGAACAACGGCATGGCTGATGCAACTTCAACCAGGAAGGTTGTCGGCCAAACACCTTACCTTGGAAAGCCATATGCTTGCATCATTGGTGTTGTGCAAGTAGCCAAGTAGTGCCATATGGACGTTGTTCTTTTTGCAATGAAAGATCCTTGTGCCCATCATATACTCCAGTATTCAAGGTTTGCATTCTACTCCTCATGCCCTGAGAGGCTAAATTTCGTGTTTTGACCCTTTTTAGATAGCTATTCGAGATCTGACCCTAGTTTGAATTTTTTTTCAGATCTGACCCTTTTGCTACCACCGGGGTCCATGGTGGTAGGGTATAACTGCCTACCGCCAAGGTACCTGGCGGTAGGGTTGCATGCCCTACCGCGAAATTTTGCTAAGTATTGAACACAGTGCGTGCTCGCGCCTACCGCCAAGGTGCTTGGTGGTAGGGTTGTACATGCTACCGCCATTATGTTTGGCGGTAGGGATGTTTCCTACCGCCAAGGACCCTGGCGGTAGGCTATTACACCCTATCGCCATGGACCTTGGCGGTATCAAAATGGTCAGATCTCGAAAAAATTTCAAACTAGGGTCAGATCTTGAATAGGTACCAGAAAAGGGTCAAAACACGAAATTTTGCCCCCTTGAGATTCTGGCGTTAAGTGGGAGTGCAACACGTACGAATCCAGGATGGGTACTGGGCGTCTGGGCTATTGGCCAGGTGGACGTGGACTGCTCTTATCTATCGGTGTCTAGTTGACTACGTGCGTATATGTGGTAGCAGCAACCAAGCAACTTTTTTTGTTCTTCTTCCTTACGGCTTGCCTGTCTCCACAAGCAACTTTTCTGTCGATCTCCCCACTTGTGATCGCCAACAGCAATGAGATATTACATCCTCTTACTAGCTTTCACATTGCGTATTTCACAAAAGATTTTAAGGGTGTATTTGAAAAATGGTCATAATGTTTTAAAAAAAATGCTCATTGTGTTTTCAATAATGTCTTCGCGTATTAAAAAATCCATCGTGTACTTAAAAATGTTTATCATTTATTTTTAAGTGTTCGTCGTGTACTTCAAAATGTTCATCAATTTTTCACAAACGATCATCCTGTTTTCCAAATAGTTTACGGTGTATTTTAAAATAATGTGTTCTCATATTTTTATTTACACTAGCATTTAGAAAAATTCGGACAACTTTTGTAAGAAAATCCTGTGAACGCTTTTGGAAACTACATCAATACATGATAAAACGCGTAGAAACTGTTTTCTAAAGCATGTGGACATTTTTTTTAGTTATTGTTGATGTATTTATAAAATATATTATTGTATTTTATCAAAAAGGAATACAGAAAAAGAAAAATAAATCTAGAAAATGGAAGAGAACGTTGCACGAAGGTACGTTGCACGAAGGTATGCGAACATGCAACCTGCCACTACGTTGGTCCGGCCCATGCTCCCTGCGCGGTAGCGCTCCCGCCCGTGGTATATTTCGCCGAGTCAGAGGTACGGAATATGTCTATCTCTAAATATAGAGGTGGAATGGGGTTCAAGGATTTACAGTTGTTTAATGATGCAATGTTGGCCAAACAGGCCTGGAGATTATTGGATAAACCAGATAGCTTATGTGCTAGGGTACTTCGAGGAAGATACTTTCCAGATGGGGATTTTTTACAAGCTGGTTGTCCAAAGGGTGCCTCGACAACCTGGAAAGCTATTTGTCAGGGGAGGAAAGTGCTATAGGCAGGCCTTATTAGGCGAATTGGGGATGGGAGGAAGACTGAAGTCTGGCATGATCAATGGATCGCTGGGACAGCCACAATGAAACCTTTATGCAGGCTAGCGGAGGAGCCGGTTCAGTTGGTGTCAGAACTGCTAGATGATGATTCAGGAGGGTGGGACGGAGTTAAAGTTCGTACACTGTTTATAACACCGGATGCAGATGCAATTTTGAAAATGCCGAGGCCAAGAGTGCAGATTGAAGACTTTTGGGCCTGGGCCTGGGAGCACACGGGTGTTTTCTCGGTACGATCGGCATACAGAATGCTGATGGAGCACAAAACAGCGAACCAAAGTAGCCCGTCTTCATCCACTCATGGTGAAGAATGGTGGAAAGCACTGTGGAAATTACAGGTGCAACCCAAAATTAGGGTGTTGTGGTGGAGGGTACTAAAGAGTTTTGTACCTGTCCAACGGGAGATGAGGAGGAGGCACATCAGGGATGATGCTATATGCCCAATGTGTGGGAGCGACGATGAGTCCTTATTTCATGCATTGGTCCGGTGCGATCACGCATTGATGTTCTGGGAGGCGGCCAAGGATTTTTTTGGCCTTACATTGCCGAGACTGCACCCATTGACATGGTCTAAGGATATACTGGACCATGAGGTGATTAAAAGGAAGGATGCAGCAGTTCTGGTGTCAGTCATGTGGGCAATTTGGACGAACCGTAACAAGTATACGCATAATGAGATTCAGTACCAGCCGATCAAATCAATGGAATTAATTAGAGAACTCATTATGGCGATTGATGTCCCTAATAGTACCACTGTTGTCAAATCCACAGAAAGGCAGAAGTGGGAGGCGCCAACTCAGGGGTGGGTGAAGATGAATACTGATGGAGCAGTATATGAGACTAATACATGCTCAGGAGTGGGCATAGTAGTAAGGGATCAACAGGGTGTATTCAGACTGGGGCAGTGCATCAAATACACGGCACCACTTGATCCTTTCTCTATAGAGCTTATTGCATGCAGAGATGCAATGCTGTTGGCTAGTGCTAATGACCTGCAATATGTCATCATTGAGACAGATTGCCAGGCCGTGTTTGAAGCATGGAAGCAAGACGATGATCGATCCACTGGTGGTACGATCTTGAGGGAGATGCGCACCTATCTCCCAAGTTTTCAGGGATTTGAACTGCGATGGACGGCAAGGGAAGCTAATTCAGCTGCCCACCTGACAGCTGAGCAGGCTTTATATTTAGATACTATGTCTATCTCGTTTCATGTAATTCCTGAGTTTCTGGTCGAGGCTGTTCGATCAGATATGTCCCGCCTAAATGAATAAAATGCCTAAAGGGCGGTTCTCAAAAAAGAGGTACGGAATATTGTTTTTTAGCACGCTTCTTTCACGTCTGTTTTTGTTTTCAATTTTTCTGCAAGGGTTTTTCTATTCTGGTTTTTAGCGCGGTTCTTTTTTGTTTGTCTTTTGTTTTCAATGCGGTTCTTGTTTGTATCTGCACTTTTCTAGTGGTTTTTTCTTGTTTTTCTTCTCCTTTTTTCTGCTTCTTTCCTATTTTCTTCACTATTTTGATTATTATTTATATATTTTTATAGAGTAAATCTTTCAAAACTACATCATCGAATATTAATAATATGCACCATGTAATAGAAAAACAATTATCTAGTATTTCGAAAAAATCATTACGATATTAAAAAAAATGTTTTTTCGTATTTAAAAATGTCCATCATTATCTTCTTAATTTTTTTTGTGTACTTCAAAGATGTTCATCGTGTATTAAAGTTATTCATCGTGTATTTCAAAAATATTCATTGTGTATCAAAGATGTTCATTTGTATCGAAAATGTACATATATTTTGAAAATGGTCAACATGTATTCATAGAATATCATCACATATTAAGAAATGTACATGTATTTGAAAATTCTCGTTGTTACCAAAAATGTACATTGTGTATTTTTAAAATGTTTATCATGTATTAAAAATCATCGTGTGTTGGAAAATGTTCCTCAACATCAGCATCATGTGTTAAAAATCATTGTGTACTTTAAAAATGTTTATCGTGTATTAAAAATCATCATGTGTTAGAAAATGTTCTTCAACTTTGTCTTGACCCATGGCCAAACCCTAACATCATACCGCCAAGGTCGGACAACGACACAAAGGTTGCCCCAGAACCAACCCAAGTAGACGAAGTCAGGGAGAAGGTGCTGACGGTGTGTGTGTGTGTGTGTGGGAGAGGGGGGGGGGGGTACTCAACACCGTGGAGGGTCGCGAGAGCGTAGAACTCTAGCGAGAGTACATGGAAAGCGGTTGATTAAGTTCTTCACCAAGTCTCCTTTTCCAGTTTTCTCGATGTTAAGATTTATTGACAGATACCAACAGTTTTTTTTCTTTGGTAGTGTTGCTTTGTAACACACACAACTCACAGACACTATGCCTCTCTTGTTGAAAGATATAGGAAGCGCTCACCAGCACTGGATGGCTCGCGGGCAGACAATGGATTTTATTATTATTATTATTATTATTATTATTATTATTATTATTATTATTATTGTTATTGTTATTGTTATTATTATTATTATTATTATTATTATTATTATTATTATTATCTTTTTCTTTTTTTATTTTTCTTTTACCATTGTTGTGTTTTTAGTTCCCTTCTTTTATTTTGTTTTTTTATTATTACTATTCGTTTTTCATTTATGGTATTGCAAGTGGTGACACATGATATTTTGATGTGATACATAAATATTTGTTTTTAAAAACATGAACATTTTATGAAGAGAAGAATGCCTTTTTAAGATATATGAATACTCTTTTCATATACAAGAACATTTAAAATAGACTTAAACATTAACTATATTTGCAAAAATTGTTTTGGTATATGTCAATTGTCAAAACATGAACATATCTTTGAGATGTGAACAATTTCTTCCAAATATATTTAAAATTATATGCTTTTTGAAATTACATGAACGTTTATTTTTCATATACATCAAACATCATTTCATTGCAATACCCGATTTTTTTGTCACATACATGAAAATTTTGATGTGTGCGGTTTTCTTTACAACATGTAACATTTGTTCATTTTTAGAAAAATGACTACACAAATTTTGTGAAATAAATATTTCTTTTTCTAGATGCACACACATAAATGAAATGTATCGTAATAGGCCATGTGGGACGATATGTACACGCGCCCCACAAGAATCGATGAGAGATATTGCCATATTGGGTTTGGTGGACATGGGCCATTCATTGGCCAAACCAACACCAACTTTCTGGTCTCAAAACGTTGTGTTAGGGGAGCGAGCTACATGCATCGGCCCATGCTCCAGATGTTTTTCATGTTTTTATTTTAGTTTATTTCTTTGGTTTGGTGTGTTTTTCATCAGTTTCCTTTTTTTCTGGTATATCATTTTCCCTTTTTTGGCCTATTTTTTTCATTGTTTCTTCCTTTTTTTCATTAGTAAAAGCACATTTTTCTTGTGTGTTTATAAACCGTTTCTCCCAATTACATGATGACTTTTCCACGCGCACGATAAACAATTTTCCAATAGACAGTGAACATTTTTCAACATAAGATGTAGTTTTAATGCATGATGAACCTTTTTAAATACATGGTGAACATTTTCCAATGCACATGAACTTTTTTTGTGTTCATGTAAAATTTAAAAAAAATCAGTTATATTTTTTTAAATCATATATTTTCTAAAGCTTAACACTTTCAAAAATATTGAATTGAAAAGTATTCCCATAAATTTTAGGAAATAATTCATGTAATAAAATTCCTTTGAAAAAATGTTTTGCATGTAAAACAAAACAAAAACAGGAAAATAAAGTAAAATCAAAATTTCCCTTTTTACAATCTTGCTGGAAAAAGCCATATGAGAGGTGCGCTCATTAACTGGGCCGGCTCATAACGTGAGCGCGAGTGGTCTACTACCTCGAGTACTCTCCCTAGCATGGTAAATAAGAGTAATTGCAAAAAACCACCACAATTATGGACCGTTAATCAAAAAACCACTGACATTTTTTTGCAAAAACCCACGATATTGTGCTGGCAGTTTTCAAAAAACACTGTAGCTCGATTAACAGTTGTTGATGCCAAAAATTAATCGACGGGTCCTGATACATCTTCAAGGTATCTATAATTTTTGATTGTTCCATGCTATTATATACCTGTTTTGGATGTTTATGGGCTTTACTTTACACTTTTATATCATTTTTGAAACTAACGTATTAACCGGAGACCCAACCCGAATTGCTGTTTTTTTGTCTATTTCAGTGTTTCGAAGAAAAGGAATATCAAACGGAGTCCAAATGGGATGAAACCTTCGGGAGCGATCTTTTTGGAACAAATGCAAACCAGGAGACTTGGAGTGGACGTCAAGCAACAAACGAGGCGGCCACGAGGGTGCCCGGCGCGCCACCTGGGGCTGGGCGCGCCCCCCACCCTCGTGGGCCCCTCGAGCGTCAACCGACCTATTTCTTCCTCCTATATATATCCACATACCCCGAAAACATTCAGAAGCACCACGAAAACCTAATTCCACCGCCGCAACCTTCTGTATCCGCGAGATCCCATCTTGGAGCCTTTGCCGGCGCTCCGTCGGAGGGGGAATCGACCACGGAGGGCCTCTGCATCATCTCCAAGGCCTCTCCGATGAGTTGTGAGTAGTTTACCACAGACCTTCGTGTTGGGGAACGTTGCAGAAAATTAAAATTTTTCCTACGGTTTCACCAAGATCCATCTATGAGTTCATCTAAGCAACGAGTCAAGGGGGAGAGATTGCATCTAAATACCACTTTGTAGATCGCGTGCGGAAGCGTTCAAGAGAACGGTGATGATGGAGTCGTACTCGCCGTGATCCAAATCACCGATGACCAAGTGCCGAACGGACAACACCTCCGCGTTCAACACACGTACGGAGCGGATGACGTCTCCTCCTTCTTGATCCAGCAAGGGGGAAGGAGAGGTTGATGATGATCCAGCAGCATAACGGCGTGGTGGTGGATGCAGCAGAACTCCGGCAGGGCTTCGCCAAGCTGCTGCGGGAGGAGGACGAGGTGTAGCAGGGGGAGGGAGGCGCCAAGACACAGGGTGCGGCTGCCCTCCCCCCTGCCCTCCTTTATATAGGCCCCCAGGGGGGCGCCGGCCCTGGGAGATGCAATCTCCCTAGGGGGGGCGGCCAAGGGGGGTGGAGTGCCCCCCAAGGCAAGTGGTGCGCCCCCCATCTAGGGTTTCCAACCCTAGGTGCAGGGGGGGCCCAAGGGGGGCGCACCAGCCCACTAGGGGCTGGTTCCCCTCCCACTTCAGCCCACGGGGCCCTCCGGGATAGGTGGCCCCACCCGGTGGACCCCCGGGACCCTTCCGGTGGTCCCGGTACAATACCGGGTGACCCCGAAACTTTCCCGATGGCCGAAACAACACTTCCTATATATAATTCTTTACCTCCGGACCATTCCGGAACTCCTCGTGACGTCCGGGATCTCATCTGGGACTCCAAACAACATTCGATTTGCTGCATACTCATATTCATACAACCCTAGCGTCACCGAACCTTAAGTGTGTAGATCCTACGGGTTCGGGAGACATGTAGACATGACCGAGACGGCTCTCCGGTCAATAACAAACAGCGGGATCTGGATACCCATGTTGGCTCCCACATACTCCTCGATGATCTCATCGGATGAACCATGACGTCGAGGATTCAAGCAACCCCGTATACTATTCCCTTTGTCAGACGGTATGTTACTTTGTCCGAGATTCGATCGTCGGTATCCCAATACCTCGTTCAATCTCGTTATCGGCAAGTCACTTTACTCGTACCATAATGCATGATCCCGTGACCAGACACTTGGTCACTTTGAGCTCATTATGATGATGCACTACCGAGTGGGCCCAGTGATACCTCTCCGTAATACAGAGTGACAAATCCCAGTCTCGATCAGTGTCAACCCAACAGACACTTTCGGAGATACCTGTAGTGCACCTTTATAGTCACCCAGTTACGTTGTGACGTTTGGTACACCCAAAGCACTTCTACGGTATCCGGGAGTTACACGATCTCATGGTCTAAGGAAGAGATACTTGACATTGGAAAAGCTCTAGCAAAACGAACTACACGATCTTGTGCTATGCTTAGGATTGGGTCTTGTCCATCACATCATTCTCCTAATGATGTGATCCCGTTGTCAACGACATCTAATGTCCATAGTCAGGAAACCATGACTATCTATTGACCAACGAGCTAGTCAACTAGAGGCTTACTAGGGACATATTGTGGTCTATGTATTCACACATGTATTACGATTTCCGGATAATACAATTATAGCATGAATAAAAGACAATTATCATGAACAAGGAAATATAATAATAATCCTTTTATTATTGCCTCTAGGGCATATTTCCAACAGTCTCCCACTTGCACTAGAGTCAATAATCTAGTTACATTGTGTGACGCCCCCAATTCAATCGTACACTAATCATGCACGCAATGTGTACGATCAAGATCAAGGACTCACGGGAAGATATCACAACACAACTCTAAAACATAAATAAGTCATACAAGCATCATAATACAAGCCAGGGGCCTCGAGGGCTCGAATACAAGTGCTCGATCATAGACGAGTCAGCGGAAGCAACAATATCTGAGTACAGACATAAGTTAAACAAGTTTGCCTTAAGAAGGCTAGAACAAACTGGGATTCAGATTGAAAGAGGCGCAGGCCTCCTGCCTGGGATCCTCCTAACTACTCCTGGCCGTCGTCAGCGGGCTGCACGTAGTAGTAGGCACCTCCAGAGTAGTAGTCGTCGTAGACGAAGGTGGCATCTGGATCCTGGGCTCCAATGTCTGGTTGCGGCATCCAAGAAGAAGAGGAAAACGAGGGAAAAGAGGGAGCAAAGCAACCGTGAGTACTCATCCAAAGTACTCGCAAGCAAGGAGCTACACTCCATATGCATGGGTATATGTGTAAGGAGGCAATATGAGTGGACTGAACTGCAGAATGCCAGAATAAGAGGGGGATAGCTAGTCCTATCGAAGATTACGCTTCTGGCAGCCTCCGTCTTGCAGCATGTAGAAGAGAGTAGATTGAAGTCCTCCAAGTAGCATCTCCAAGTAGCATCGCATAGCATAATCCTACCCGGCGATCCCCTCCTCGTCGCCCTGTAGAAAAGCGATCACTGGGTTGTCTGTGGAACTTGGAAGGGTGTGTTTTATTAAGTATCCGGTTCTAGTTGTCATAAGGTCAAGGTACAACTCCAAGTCATCCTGTTACCGAAGATCACGGCTATTCGAATAGATTAACTTCCCTACAGGGGTGCACCACATAACCCAACAAGCTCGATCCCATTTGGCCGGACACACTTTCCTGGGTCATGCCCGGCCTCGGAAGATCAACACGTCGTAGCCCCACCTAGGCACAACAGAGAGGTCAGCACGCCGGTCTAAACCTAAGCGCACAGGGGTCTGGGCCCATCGCCCTTAGCACACCTGCACGTTGCGTACGCGGCCGGTGAGCAGACCTAGCAACCTCCATTACAAAGGAAGTTGCGTTAACGCAGTCCAACCCGGCGCGCGCCGCTCAGTCGCTGAGGTCACGAAGTGCTTCGGCTGATACCACGACGTCGGGATACCCATAACTACTCCCGCGTAGATGGTTAGTGCGTATAGGCTCGTAGCCAACTCAGATCAAATACCAAGATCTCGTTAAGTGTGTTAAATATCCGCGAACGCCGAATAGGGTCAGGCCCACCTGTCTCCTAGGTGGTCTCAACCTACCCTGTCGCTCAGCCACAAAGATCCACACAGAGGGCCGTCGGGACAAAGGTCCTTTCAGCCCCCAATCCGTGAATCACTCGCGGGTACTCTTTGAGCTGACCCGACTTTAGTCACCATCTGTATAGTATGTATGTATGTATCATATATACCCGTGATCACCTCCCGAGTGATCACGACCCTATAGTATAGCAAGGCAGACTGACAAGAATGTAGGGCCAAAGGTGATAAACTAGCATCCTATACTAAGCATTTAGGATTGCGGGTAAGGTATCAATGACTGTAGCAGCAATGACAGGCTATGCATCAGAATAGGATTAATGGAAAGCAGTAACATGCTACACTACTCTAATGCAAGCAGTATAGAGTAGAATAGGCGATATCTGATGATCAAGGGGGGGGGGCTTGCCTTGTTGCTCTGGCAAGAAGGAGGGGTCGTCAACTCCGTAGTCGAACTGGGCAGCAGCAGCGTCGGTCTCGGTGTCTAGCGGAAGAAGAGGGGGAAGAAACAATGAATACAATGCAAACAGATGCATGACGATGCATGACATGACAAGTATCGATGCTAGGTGTGCCCAATCGCGGTAGTAGGTGATACCGACGAAGGGGGAAAACATCCGGGAAAGTATTCCCGGTGTTTTACGTTTTCGGACAGATGAACCGGAGGGGGAAAGTTGCAATTCCGATAGGTTAGGTATGTGTGGCAGACGAACGGGCTGCGTATCCGGGTTCGTCTCGTCGTTCTGAGCAACTTTCATGTAGAAAGTATTCTCATCCGAGTTACGGATTAAAAGATATGATTTTCTAAAGATTTAATCATTTTCTGGAATTTATTTAATTAATTTAAATCAACATTATCTAGAATAGTATGGGATGACGTCATCATGACGTATGTGTGATGTCAGCAGTCAACAGTGCGGTTGACTAGAGTCAAAAATGACTGTGGGTCCAGTGGGACCCACCTGTCATTGAGAAAGAGGTGAAATAGGATTTGTTTTAAACTAATTTAGAATTAACTAAGTGTGGGCCCCATTAGTCAGTGACTAATTAGCCCAGATTAATTAGATTAACTAATTTAATTAGCTTAAAGATGGGGGGGGGCACTGGTCAGCTGCTGGGACCAGCCCAGTCAGCAAGTTGACTCAGTCAACTGGTCAACAAGGGGCCTTGGGCCCACCAGTCAGTGGCCTAGGCGGTGCCACGCGGGTGCCACGTCGGTGACGTCGCCGGAATCACGCCGGCGACCATTTCCGCGGCGGAAGTTCGCCGGAGTTGCACGGATTTCCAGCACAGTGCACCATTCCGCGCGTTTTCGGTGGCGTTCGAACGAGTAGATCGTCCCGCGTCGATCTAGGGTGATCCCAGGTGCGGGGGTGGCCGGAGTGGAGCTCAACGACGACCGCGGGCGGTGCCGGAATACGGGCATCTCCGAAAACCATGCTACGGGCTGCGTTCTAGTTGACAAACGGCGCTAGCGGGCTCTACGGACCTCCGGCAACTCGTCGGAGGCCACGGCTTGGCTCGGAGATGGACGGGGTGAGCGCAATGAGCTCGCGGACGAGGCCGCATGCGGCAATGGCGACGGCAGCACCGCGAGCCATCTACGGTGCATGAGGAGGAACCAGAGGAAGGAGGAGGGTGCGGAGGCTTACGTCGCGGCACACGGAGGCCCTCGAGTGAACGGAAGCGCAGAGGGATGTCGCCGGAGTTGGTGAAGAACGCGGCAGCCAGAGATGTGGACGAAGGGGATCCGGTGATTCGGGGCTCCCCCGCTCCAGCTGAGGCCTCCGGTGGACGAGGAACACGATGGAGGCGTCAGCGGACACGCAGGCGCGGCGAGGCGGTGACTGTGGCCGCGCGATTCACGGCGGCGAGGCCATGGCAGCGCTCGGTTGTAGTGGGGAAC
>NC_041393.1:548877371-548886873 GCF_002162155.2 Triticum dicoccoides | reverse complement strand
CTTATCCCCCCATCGTCGCCGGCGAGAGGGTGCGGCGGGGACGCGCCCTTGTTCCGACCCGGGTCGGGGGAACAGAGAAAGGAGGCGGCAGGGGGAGGCGGGCCGGTTCGGCCGGATGGGCCAGGAGGCAGGGGCTGTGGCTAGCTGGGCCTTTCGGCCCAGGGGGGAAGGGGGGGTTTCTTCTTTTTTTCCCTTTTGTATTTTCTTTATTATTTCTTTTCTGTTTAAATTCATTTAAAAGTATTTAGGCATTTTATAAAAATGTGTTTACTTCACCATAATTACCGATGCAATATTTGGCAACCCCCGAACATTTTTGTGTTGACTTTTGAAAACTTTGGGTGTTTGTCGCTAATTCATTTTTTTTAAATTGCTATGTTTTTGAACTACCACTTAATTAGCAATAGTAACATAGATGACATGGCATCATCAAGAGAGTTTTACTGTAGCCTAATTATCCGGACGTTACAAATCTCCTCCACTACAAGAAATCTCGTCCCGAGATTTAGGAGGTAGAAGGAAACAGTGCGGGGTATTCTTCACGCAGGCGATCCTCTTGTTCCCAAGTGGCTTCATCTTCAGAATGGTGCGACCACTGAACTTTGAGGAACTTGATCGCCTTCTGGCGTGTGCGGCGTTCAGCTTGGTCGAGAATGCGGACCGGATGCTCTTTATAGGAGAGGTCCTGTTGCAATTCGAGCACTTCATGATCCACTACTCGGATTGGGTCCTTGAAGTAGCGACGGAGCTGCGACACGTGGAACACATCGTGAACATGAGAAAGGTTCGACAGAAGCTCCAGTTGATATGCCACTTTTCCACGCCTTTCCAGAATAGTGAATGGGCCAATATAGCGAGGAGCTAGCTTGCCCTTGATCCCGAAGTGGTGAGCACCCTTCATTGGTGTAACTCGAAGATAGGCCTTTTCGCCAGGTAGATAGACCATGTCTTTATGATGACGGTCATACTGACTCTTCTGACGTGACTGAGCAGCCTTGAGATGCTCGCGAATAATGCAGACTTGTTCTTCAGCATGTTGGATAATATCCGGACCGAAGAGTGGACGTTCCCCAGTTTCTGACCAGTTCAGAGGGGTTCGGCACTTCCGTCCATATAACACTTCGAAGGGGGCCATCTTCAGACTAGCTTGATAGCTATTATTATAAGAGAACTCAGCATACGGGAGAGATTCCTCCCATTTCTTGCCGAAGGAAATAACACAAGCTCGAAGCATGTCTTCCAGAATTTGGTTTACACGTTCAACTTGCCCTTGCGACTGCGGATGAAACGCAGTACTGAATGACAGATGAGTTCCCATAGCTTCTTGGAAACTTGCCCAGAATCTTGAAGTGAATAAACTGCCACGGTCTGAACTGATAACCAGTGGAATACCGTGAAGCGAAACAATTCTGGACATGTAGAGAGTTGCAAGCTGACTAGCAGTGATCGTTTCTTTGACCGCCAGAAAATGTGCAACCTTAGAAAGTCGGTCAATGACGACAAGAATAGCATCATTACCCTTTTGCGATTTGGGAAATCCAGTAACAAAGTCCATCTCGACATGGTCCCATTTCCATTCAGGAATAGATATAGGTTGCAGAGTTCCAGCAGGCCTTTGATGTTCTGCTTTGATACGACGGCAAACGTCACATTCAGCAACATAACGAGCAATGTCTTGCTTCATGTTAGACCACCAGAATCTCTGGCGGATGTCTTGGTACATCTTTGTACTACCAGGATGGATACATAGAGGCGTATCATGAGCTTCTTTCATAACCTCCTGAGTCATATTCAGGTTTTCCTTCTTACACGGCACCACTAGGCGGCCTTTGAAGTACAAGGCGCCATCATCAGCAATAGTGAAGAATGATGGCTTTCCTTCTTTGAGGTCGCGCTTAATCTTGTGGACTTCAGAGTCATATCCCTGTAATGTCTTGATGGAGCTCACGTGATCGGGTTCGACAGCCAGGGTATAGAGGGAACCCTTGGAAACAACACGGAGATTCATCTTGCGAGACTCCTCAGGAGGGGGAGCGAGTGCACCCGGAGGAACAATATGGAGGTTCAGCTTTCTGAATTCTTCAACAAGTGAGGGCTGAACTTTGTGAACCTGGAGGTGGTTGCAGTAAGACTTGCGGCTCAAGGCATCATCCATTACATTAGCCTTGCCTGGTGTATAGGAAATACCCAAGTCAAAGTCTGCAACAATCTCCATCCATCTCTGCTGACGGAGGTTCAGGTCTGGCTGAGTAAACATATACTTCAGACTTTGGTGGTCGGTGAAGATCTCGCAACGATTACCGAGAAGGTAATGTCGCCACTGTTTCAGTGAATGGATAACAGCAGCAAGCTCGAGGTCGTGAACTGGGTAGTTCTCTTCGTGAGGGCGCAATTGTCGAGAGGCATAGGCAATCACTTTGCGCTCCTGCATTAGGACACAGCCTAATCCTTGACGGGAAGCGTCGCAGTAAATGACGAAGTCCTTCTTAGTATCAGGTGGAGCTAGTACTGGGGCAGAAGTCAACTTGTCTTTGAGTGCCTGGAAGCTTTCCTGACATTTGTCTGTCCAGTGGAACTTGACGCCCTTATGCAATAGGTTAGTCAGGGGCCTGGCGATCTTGGAGAAGTTCTCGACGAATCGACGGCAATAGCTGGCGAGACCGAGAAAACTTCTGACTTGCTTAACGTTCTTCGGAGGAGTCCAATCAAGAATAGCCTGGACTCGTTCAGGGTTGACGGCAATACCATCCTTAGAGATGACATGCCCGAGATAGGTTACTTCGGGAAGCCAGAATTCACATTTGGAGAACTTGGCGTATAGTTGATGCTCTCGTAGCTTTTCCAGCACAAGACGAAGATGTTCATCATGTTCCTCTTCGTTCTTGGAAAATACCAGAATGTCATCCAGATAAACCATGACGAACTTGTCGAGGTAATCCATGAATATATAGTTCATCAGGCGAGAGAAGGTGGCTGGAGCATTGGTTAAGCCGAAAGACATGACGGTGTACTCGTATGAACCATATCGAGTCATAAAGGCAGTCTTTGGGATATCCTCTTCACGAACACAGATCTGGTGGTAACCCAACCTCAAGTCGAGTTTGGAGAACACTGACGAACCAGCCAGTTGATCATACAGATCATTGATCCGAGGAAGAGGATACTTATTCTGAATGGTAGCTTGGTTTATAGGACGGTAGTCTTGGACTAATCGGTTTGTCCCATCTTTCTTCTTGACAAAGAGAGAAGGTGCTCCCCAAGGAGAGCAACTTGGGCGAATGAAACCACTGCGAAGAGACTTATCGATTTCCTCTTTAAGCTCAAGGAGTTCATGCGGCGGCATCTTGTAGGGTCGCTTGGCTATAGGAGTGGTGCCTGGTTTCAAGTCGATGACGAATTCGACAGCTCTAGCAGGGGGGAATCCCTGGGAGTTCTTCAGGAAAGACGTCTAGGAATTCACGCACGACGGGAATGTTTTCAATGCCCTTGAGTGGTGCAGCGTTCAATGCGTTTAAGGCATAAAGCCTGGCCTCCGCATTCTGAACCAGATGAGCATCATAGCTAATTATTTCATCAGAAGGGTGTAGCAGATGGACGGTCTTAGTGGCGCAAACGATAGAAGCAGTATGCTCCTTTAACCAATCCATTCCCAGAATGAGGTCAATGTTAGACGACTTCAGGATAATGGGCGAGGCGCGAAATTCCAACCCTTCGATTTCCACAGGGACGTCGATGCCAACCATGGAGGTCTGACATTGTCCCGCGGGGGTTTTTACCACTACCGAAGTGTTCATCTGCCCACATCTAACATCGTGCTTGTATGCAAAATCTTCTGACATGAATGAATGCGATGCACCTGTATCAAATAAAATGGATGCTGGTACTGAATTTACGAGGAGTGTACCCATCATAGTAGCAGGCTGGTCTTGGGCTTCGTTCAAATCAACGTGGTTGGCATGAACACGACCATAAGACTTGGCATGGTTGTTGCGGGGTGGGTTGTTTCCACGGCTAGCTGCTGGAAGGGCCAGTTGATTCTGTTTCTAATTCTGATAGCAGTTCCTGGCAAGGTGACCTGGTTGACCACACTTGTAGAACAGACCATTATTGGGAGTGGGAACAGGTGCTCTGGGTGGTGGAGCTGGAAGCCTTGGCTGCCTAGTTGGAGCAGTAGGCAGACGAGGTGCAGCATAAGACTGCCTTGGGGCAGGTGCATTTGGACGGTACATGCTGTTCGGGATCCATATCTTACGCTTCTGCCAGGGCGGGCCCGAAGATGAGCCCGTGTACGGTTGCGCCTTTGAGAGCTTTGGTGTTCCTGCAGACCAGTCTCGACATTGATGGCCTTATTCACCAAGGTGGCGAAATCGGCAAATTCATGCACCAGAAGTGCGAGCTTGATGTCAGCTTGAAGGCCGTCACAGAACTTCTCCTGTCTACGTGCATCAGTTGCAATGTCTTCTTCGGCATAGCGGGATAAGTCCAGAAATTCCCGCTGATAAGCTTCCACAGTTTTGTTGCCCTGGGTGAGGTTGCGGAACTCACGCTTCTTCCTGTCCATGATCCCCTGAGGAATGAAGCGGGCACGGAAGGCAGCCTGAAAGTCTGGCCAGGTGATGATTGTCCCAACTGGCAGAGTACGCCTGTGGCTGTCCCACCATTGAGCTGCAGGTCCCTTCAGAAAGAAGGAAGCAAAGGTGACATAGCGGGCCGGGGCTACTTCAGCAGACTCCATCTCATAGGTGATGTCACGGAGCCAGTCATCAGCATCCAGCGGCTGAGTTGAGCTGCGGTACACGGTTGGGTTGAGGCGCATGAAATCCTGCAGAGTTACGTGGGCTGGCTGCTCATTCATATTGGGACGAGGGAACTGAGCCATCACATTCTCCATGAACTGGCGATTCATCTCGAGCTGTTGGACCATACCAGCCATGTACTCAGGCGGTGGTGGGGCGTTGCCGCCACGACCACGACCAGCTGGTCTAACCATCCTGTTAATATATAACAGGGGTAGTTCAGTATTGAGAAATTTGCATAGACAAGAGTCATTCATGATGAAACATGCATAATGAAAAGAGCACGACAGATACCACATAGCTAGTCGGCATAACTTACAAAAGGGGTCGGACATAGAGTTCAGTACATAGAGTTCAGTGCACAGAGTTCAGTACATAAACTAAGTCATCATAGGCGGCACGCAGGCTCGCGAATGCATCTAATACTAATGAGCAAGACTACATCAGTCCCAGGAGGTACTGTGAAGGTAGCTGTAGCCTGACAGCTGGTAGTGAGGCAACGGATAGTCCTCCACGTCAGTGGCCTGGGGGCCGCGGATACTCTGGTGTAGAACCCGACGCTCAGGTGGCAGAAGAGGACCAAGTGCGGGAGAGTAACCTCCCACCTCTGGCCATCCGACACCATGGGGCATCACGGTCCTGGCTGGGTAGATCGCAGAACGCGGCAGCTGTCCAGACCGAACAAAGGGGTGCAGCAGCGTCAGAGCCCTGTAAAGGTGCTGACGAGTGGTGTACAACTCGTGGCGAAGAGCTCTGTTAGCTCGGTCCAGCCCATCAGCATGCAGAACCATGCGCTGATGGTGGAAGGGCTCTCGGGTGACGGTGGAGTAGGCGGCAGTGTAGTATCCCTCCGCGCCAACGTCAGATGCGATAGGAATGTGTCTGAAAGGGGAAGTGTCCAACGCCTGATACTCTCCACGAGGATGTGTCAGATCAGCATGAGCAACATCGTGGACTGCCATCTCGATGGTCACTCCAACACCATGAGCGGTGTGCAGCATGGTAGTGAACTCATACTCCCGAGAGTAGAGGTGGACGATGGCACGGTACTGCTCCTGGTACTCCTCGTAGACGGTGTACTCAGGGTGCCAGCGATAACCCAGATAGGTCATCATCTCAGCTAGCACAGCAGGTGATCCTGGAGCACCAATGGCCGCAGTGTGGCGCACGACCTGCCTCGTGGGTTCCATCTGAAAACAAAGATGTTTCAATGGAGTCAAATGACAATATGGGCACTATTTGAAATGCTATCCTTCAGAATAACTATGGCTTATCCAACTTTGGGGTGAACGTGGTAACGGGATCCTAATGTCAGAGTTAGTAAATTTGTTTAACCCAAGTAGGAGAGAGTTCAGAGCCCCAGAGTAAAGGTCGAGAGGTAAAATATCCTAATACCACCCAATGGCGACGTGGGCCCATAAGGCACACAACCATGTTAGTAAAAGTTCTTGCAATGTCTAGACTCGACTTCGGCCAAGGAGTGTGGAAGGGGGATTCCTACAGGCAGTCGGCTCTGATACCAACTTGTGACGCCCCCAATTCAATCGTACACTAATCATGCACACAATGTGTACGATCAAGATCAAGGACTCACGGGAAGATATCACAACACAACTCTAAAACATAAATAAGTCATACAAGCATCATAATACAAGCCAGGGGCCTCGAGGGCTCGAATACAAGTGCTCGATCATAGACGAGTCAGCGGAAGCAACAATATCTGAGTACAAACATAAGTTAAACAAGTTTGCCTTAAGAAGGCTAGCACAAACTGGGATACAGATCGAAAGAGGCGCAGGCCTCCTGCCTGGGATCCTCCTAACTACTCCTGGCCGTTGTCAGCGGGCTGCATGTAGTAGTAGGCACCTCCAGAGTAGTAGTCGTCGTAGCCGAAGGTGGCATCTGGATCCTGGGCTCCAATGTCTGGTTGCGGCATCCGAGAAGAAGAGGAAAACGAGGGAAAAGAGGGAGCAAAGCAACCGTGAGTACTCATCCAAAGTACTCGCAAGCAAGGAGCTACACTCCATATGCATGGGTATATGTGTAAGGAGGCAATATGAGTGGACTGAGCAGAATGCCAGAATAATAGGGGGATAGCTAGTCCTATCGAAGACTACGCTTCTGGCAGCCTCCGTCTTGCAGCATGTAGAAGAGAGTAGATTGAAGTCCTCCAAGTAGCATCTCCAAGTAGCATCGCATAGCATAATCCTACCCGGCGATCCCCTCCTCGTCGCCCTGTAGAAAAGCGATCACTGGGTTGTCTGTGGAACTTGGAAGGGTGTGTTTTATTAAGTATCCGGTTCTAGTTGTCATAAGGTCAAGGTACAACTCCAAGTCATCCTGTTACCGAAGATCACGGCTATTCGAATAGATTAACTTCCCTACAGGGGTGCACCACATAACCCAACAAGCTCGATCCCATTTGGCCGGACACACTTTCCTGGGTCATGCCCGGCCTCGGAAGATCAACACGTCGTAGCCCCACCTAGGCACAACAGAGAGGTCAGCACGCCGGTCTAAACCTAAGCGCACAGGGGTCTGGGCCCATCGCCCTTAGCACACCTGCACGTTGCGTACGCGGCCGGTGAGCAGACCTAACAACCTCCATTACAAAGGAAGTTGCGTTAACGCAGTCCAACCCGGCGCGCGCCGCTCAGTCGCTGACGTCACGAAGTGCTTCGGCTGATACCACGACGTCGGGATACCCATAACTACTCCCGCGTAGATGGTTAGTGCGTATAGGCTCGTAGCCAACTCAGATCAAATACCAAGATCTCGTTAAGCGTGTTAAATATCCGCGAACGCCGAACAGGGTCAGGACCACCTGTCTCCTAGGTGGTCTCAACCTGCCCTGTCGCTCCGCCACAAAGATCCACACAGAGGGCCGTCGGGACAAAGGTCCTTTCAGCCCCCAATCCGTGAATCACTCGCGGGTACTCTTCGAGCTGAGCCGACTTTAGTCACCATCTGTATAGTATGTATGTATGTATCATATATACCCGTGATCACCTCCTGAGTGATCACGGCCCTATAGTATAGCAAGGCAGACTGACAAGAATGTAGGGCCAAAGGTGATAAACTAGCATCCTATACTAAGCATTTAGGATTGCGGGTAAGGTATCAATGACTGTAGCAGCAATGACAGGCTATGCATCAGAATAGGATTAACGGAAAGCAGTAACATGCTACACTACTCTAATGCAAGCAGTATAGAGTAGAATAGGCGATATATGATGATCAAGGGGGGGGGCTTGCCTGGTTGCTCTGGCAAGAAGGAGGGGTCGTCAACTCCGTAGTCGAACTGGGCAGCAGCAGCGTCGGTCTCGGTGTCTAGCGGAAGAAGAGGGGGAAGAAACAATGAATACAATGGAAACAGATGCATGACGATGCATGACATGACAAGTATCGATGCTAGGTGTGCCCAATCGCGGTAGTAGGTGATACCGACGAAGGGGGAAAACATCCGGGAAAGTATTTCTGGTGTTTTACGTTTTCGGACAGATGAACCGGAGGGGGAAAGTTGCGATTCCGATAGGTTAGGGATGTGTGGCAGACGAACGGGCTGCGTATCCGGGTTCGTCTCGTTGTTCTGAGCAACTTTCATGTAGAAAGTATTTTTCATCCGAGTTACGGATTAAAAGATATGATTTTCTAAAGATTTAATCATTTACTGGAATTTATTTAATTAATTTAAATCAACATTATCCAGAATAGTATGGGATGATGTCATCATGACCTATGTGTGATGTCAGCAGTCAACAGTGCGGTTGACTAGAGTCAAAAATGACTGTGGGTCCAGTGGGACCCACCTGTCATTGAGAAAGAGGTGAAATAGGATTTGTTTTAAACTAATTTAGAATTAACTAAGTGTGGGCCCCATTAGTTAGTGACTAATTAGCCCAGATTAATTAGATTAACTAATTTAATTAGCTTAAAGATGGGGGGGGGGCACTGGTCAGCTGCTGGGACCAGCCTAGTCAGCAAGTTGACTCAGTCAACTGGTCAACAAGGGGCCTTGGGCCCACCAGTCAGTGGCCCAGGCGGTGCCACGTGGGTGCCACGTCGGTGACATTGCCAGAATCATGCCGGCGACCATTTCCACGGCGGAAGTTCGCTGGAGTTGCACGGATTTCCAGCACAGTGCACCATTCCATGCGTTTTCGGTGGCGTTCGAATGAGTAGATTGTCCCGCGTCGATCTAGGGTGATCCCAGGTGCGGGGGTGGCCGGAGTGGAGCTCAACGATGACCGCGGGCGGCGCCGGAATACGGGCATCTCCGAAAACCATGCTACGTGCTGCGTTCTAGTTGACAAACGACGCTAGCGGGCTCTACGGACCTCCGGCAACTCGTCGGAGGCCACGGCTTGGCTAGGAGATGGACGGGGTGAGCGCAATGAGCTCGCGGACGAGGCCGCATGCGGCAATGGCGACGGCAGCACCGCGAGCCATCTACGGTGCATGAGGAGGAACCAGAGGAAGGAGGAGGGTGCGGAGGCTTACGTCGCGGCACACGGAGTCCCTCGAGTGAACGGAAGCGCAGAGGGATGTCGCCAGAGTTGGTGAAGAACGCGGCAACCGAAGATGTGGACGAAGGGGATCCGGTGATTCGGGGCTCCCCCGCTCCAGCTGAGGCCTCCGGTGGACGAGGAAGACGATGGAGGCGTCGACGGACACGCAGGCGCGGCGAGGCGGTGACTGTGGCCGTG
>NC_041393.1:548789918-548877039 GCF_002162155.2 Triticum dicoccoides | reverse complement strand
GGGACGCGCCCCTGTTCCGACCCGGGCCGGGGGAACAGAGAAAGGAGGCGGCAGGGGGAGGCGGGCCGGTTCGGCCGGATGGGCCAGGAGGCAGGGGCTGTGGCTAGCTGGGCCTTTCGGCCCAGGGGGGAAGGGGGGTTTCTTCTTTTTTTCCCTTTTGTATTTTCTTTATTATTTCTTTTCTGTTTAAATTCATTTAAAAGTATTTAGGCATTTTATAAAAATGTGTTTACTTCACCATAATTACCGATGCAATATTTGGCAACCCCCGAACATTTTTGTGTTGACTTTTGAAAACTTTGGGTGTTTGTCGCTAATTCATTTTTTTAAATTGCTATGTTTTTGAACTACCACTTAATTAGCAACAGTAACATAGATGACATGGCATCATCAAGAGAGTTTTACTGTAGCCTAATTATCCGGGCGTTACACATTGTGATGAATCGAACACCCATAGAGTTCTGGTGTTGATCATGTTTTGCTCGTGAAAGAGGTTTAGTCAACGGATCTGCGACATTCAGATCCGTATGTACTTTGCAAATATCTATGTCTCCATCTTGAACATTTTCACGGATGGAGTTGAAACGACGCTTGATGTGCCTGGTCTTCTTGTGAAACCTGGGCTCCTTGGCAAGGGCAATAGCTCCAGTGTTGTCACAGAAGAGTTTGATCGGCCCTGACGCATTGGGTATGACTCCTAGGTCGGTAATGAACTCCTTCACCCAGATTTCTTCATGCGCTGCGTCCGAGGCTGCCATGTACTCCGCTTCACATGTAGATCCCGCCACGATGCTCTGCTTGTAGCTGCACCAGCTTACTGCCCCACCATTCAACATATACACGTATCCGGTTTGTGACTTAGAGTCATCCAGATCCGTGTCGAAGCTAGCGTCGACGTAACCCTTTACGACGAGCTCTTCATCACCTCCATAAACAAGAAACATGTCCTTTGTCCTTTTCAGGTACTTCAGGATATTCTTGACCGCTGTCCAGTGTTACATGCCGGGATTACTTTGGTACCTTCCTACCAAACTTACGGCAAGGTTTACATCAGGTCTGGTACACAGCATGGCATACATAATAGATCCTATGGCTGAGGCATAGGGGATGACACTCATCTCTTCTTTATCTTTTGCCGTGGCCGGGCATTGAGCCGAGCTCAATCTCACACCTTGCAATACAAGCAAGAACCCTTTCTTGGATTGATCCATTTTGAACTTCTACAAAATCTTATCAAGGTATGTGCTTTGTGAAAGACCTATGAGGCGTCTCGATCTATCCCTATAGATCTTGATGCCTAATATGTAAGCAGCTTCTCCAAGGTCCTTCCTTGAAAAACACTTATTCAAGTAGGCCTTAATGCTGTCCAAGAATTCTATATCATTTCCCATCAAAAGTATGTCATCTACATATAATATGAGAAATGCTACAAAGCTCCCACTCACTTTCTTGTAAACACAGGCTTCTCCATAAGTCTGCATAAACCCAAACGCTTTGATCATCTCATCAAAGCGAATGTTCCAACTCCGAGATGCTTGCACCAACCCATAAATGGATCGCTGGAGCTTGCATACTTTGTTAGCATTCTTAGGATCGACAAAACCTTCCGGCTGCATCATATACAGCTCTTCCTTAAGATAACCGTTAAGCAATGTCGTTTTGACGTCCATCTGCCATATCTCATAATCATAGTATGCGGCAATTGCTAACATGATTCGGACGGACTTAAGCTTCGCTACGGGAGAGAAAGTCTCATCATAGTCAACCCCTTGAACTTGCCGATAACCCTTAGCGACAAGTCGAGCTTTATAGATGGTGACATTACCATCCGCGTCCGTCTTCTTCTTAAAGATCCATTTGTTTTCTATCGCTCGCCGATCATCGGGCAAGTCAGTCAAAGTCCATACTTTGTTTTCATACATGGATTCTATCTCGGATTGCATGGCTTCTAGCCATTTGTTGGAATCTGGGCCCGCCATCGCTTCTTGATAGTTTGAAGGTTCACCGTTGTCTAACAACATGATTTCCAGGACAGGGTTGCCATACCACTCTGGTGTGGAACGTGTCCTTGTGGACCTACGAAGTTCAGTAGCAACTTGATCCGAAGTACCTTGATCATCATCATTAATTTCCTCTCCAGTCGGTGTAGGCACCAGAGGAACATTTTCCTGAGCTGCACTACTTTCCGGTTCAAGAGGTAGTACTTCATCGAGTTCTACTTTCCTCCCACTTACTCCTTTCGAGAGAAACTCTTTTTCCAGAAAGGATCCGTTCTTGGCAACAAAGATCTTGCCTTCGGATCTAAGGTAGAAGGTATACCCAATGATTTCCTTAGGGTATCCTATGAAGACGCATTTTTCCGACTTGGGTTCAAGCTTTTCAGGTTGAAGTTTCTTGACATAAGCATCGCATCCCCAAACTTTTAGAAACGACAACTTAGGTTTCTTCCCAAACCATATTTCATACGGTGTCGTCTCAACGGATTTAGACGGTGCCCTATTTAAAGTGAATGTAGCTGTCTCTAGAGCGTATCCCCAAAATGATAGCTGTAAATCGGTAAGAGACATCATAGATCGCACCATATCTAATAGAGTGCGATTACGACGTTCGGACACACCGTTACGCTGAGGTGTTCCCGGCGGCGTGAGTTGTGAAACGATTCCACATTTTCTTAAGTGTGTACCAACTTCATGACTTAAATATTCTCCTCCACAATCTGATCATAAGAATTTTATCTTTCGGTCACGTTGATTCTCTACTTCATTCTGAAATTCCTTGAACTTTTCAAAGGTCTCAGACTTGTGTTTCATCAAGTAGACATACCCATATCTACTCAAGTCATCAGTGAGAGTGAGAACATAACGATATCCTCCGCGAGCCTCAACGCTCATTGGACCGCACACATCGGTATGTATGATTTCCAATAAGTTGGTTGCTCGCTCCATTGTTCCGGAGAACGGAGTCTTGGTCATTTTTCCCATGAGGCATGGTTCGCATGTGTCAAATGATTCATAATCGAGAGACTCTAAGAGTCCATCAGCATGGAGCTTCTTCATGCGCTTGACACCAATGTGACCAAGGCGGCAGTGCCACAAGTATGTGGGACTATCATTATCAACTTTACATCTTTTGGTATTCACACTATGAATATGTGTAACATTACGCTCGAGATTCATTAAGAATAAACCATTGACCATTGGGGCATGACCATAAAACATATCTCTCATATAAATAGAACAACCATTATTCTTGGATTTAAATGAGTAGCCATCTCATATTAAACGAGATCCAGATACAATGTTCATGCTCAAACTTGGCACTAAATAACAATTATTGAGGTTCATAACTAATCCCGTGGGTAAATGTAGAGGTAGCGTGCCGACGGCGATCACATCGACCTTGGAACCATTCCCGACGCGCATCGTCACCTCGTCCTTCGCCAGTCTCTGTTTATTCCGCAGCTCCTACTGTGAGTTACAAATGTGAGCAACGGCATCGGTATCAAATACCCAGGAGTTACTACAAGTACTGGTAAGGTACACATCAATTACATGTATATCAAATATACCTTTAGTGTTGCCGGCCTTCTTGTCCGCTAAGTATTTGGGGCAGTTCCGCTTCCAGTGACCCTTCCCTTTGCAATAAAAGCACTCAGTCTCAGGCTTGGGTCCATTCTTTGACTTCTTCCCGGCAACTAGCTTACCGGGCGCGGCAACATCCTTGCCGTCCTTCTTAAAGTTCTTCTTACCCTTGCCCTTCTTGAACTTAGTGGTCTTATTGACCATCAACACTTGATGTTCTTTCTTGATTTCAACCTCTACTGACTTCAACATTGAAAATACTTCAGGAATGGTCTTCACCATCCCCTGCATATTGTAGTTCAGCACAAAGCTCTTGTAGCTTGGTGGGAGCGACTGAAGGATTCTGTCAATGACCGCCTCGTCGGGGAGGTTGATCTCCAGCTGGGACAGGTGGTTGTGCAACCCAGACATTTTGAGTATGTGCTCACTGACAGAACTGTTTTCCTCCATCTTACAACTATAGAACTTGTCGGAGACTTCATATCTCTCGACCCGGGCATGAGCTTGAAAAACCATTTTCAGCTCCTCGAACATCTCATATGCTCTGTGTTGCTCAAAACGCTTTTGGAGCCCCGGTTCTAAGCTGTAAAGCATGCCACACTGAACGAGGGAGTAATCATCAGCACGTGATTGCCAAGTGTTCATAACGTCTTGGTTCTCTGGGATGGGTGCTTCACCTAGCGGTGCATCTAGGACATAATCTTTCTTGGCTGCTATGAGGATGATCCTCAGGTTCCGGACCCAGTCCGAATAGTTGCTGCCATCATCTTTCATCTTGGTTTTCTCTAGGAACGCGTTGAAGTTCATGTTGACATGAGCATTGGCCATTTGATCTACAAGACATATTTTGCAAAGACTTTAGACTAAGTTCATGATAATTAAGTTCATCTAATCAAATTATTTAATGAACTCCCACTCAGATTGACATCCCTCTAGTCATCTAAGTGTTACACGATCCGAGTCGACTAGGCCGTGTCCGATCATCACGTGAGACGGACTAGTCATCATCGGTGAACATCTCCATGTTGATCGTATCTTCCATACGACTCATGTTCGACCTTTCGGTCCCTTGTGTTCCGAGGCCATGTCTGTACATGCTAGGCTCGTCAAGTTAACCCTAAGTGTTTATGCATGTGTAAAACTGTCTTACACCCGTTGTATGTGAACGTAAGGATCTATCACACCCGATCATCACGTGATGCTTCGAAACGACGAACTTTAGCAACGGCGCACAGTTAGGGGGAACACTTTCTTGAAATTATTATAAGGGATCATCTTATTTACTACCATCGTTCTAAGTAAACAAGATGCATAAACATAATAAACATCACATGCAATTATATAAAGTAGTGACATGATATGGCCAATATCATATAGCTCCTTCGATCTCCATCTTTGGGGCTCCATGATCATCTTCGTCACCGGCATGACACCATGATCTCCATCATCATGATCTCCATCATCGTGTATTCATGAAGTTGTCACGCCAACGACTACTTCTACTTCTATGGCTAACGCGTTTAGCAATAAAGTAAAGTAATTTACATGGCATTCTTCAATGACACGCAGGTCATACAAAAAATAAAGACAACTCCTATGGCTCCTGCCGGTTGTCATACTCATCGACATGCAAGTCGTGATTCCTATTACAAGAACATGATCTCATACATCACAATATATCATTCATCATTCATCACAACTTCTGGCCATATCACATCACATGACAATTGCTGCAAAAACAAGTTAGACGTCCTCTAATTGTTGTTGCATCTTTTACGTGGCTGCAATTGGGTTCTAGCAAGAACGTTTTCTTACCTACGAATAACCACAACGTGATTTTGTCAACTTCTATTTACCCTTCATAAGGACCCTTTTCATCTAATCGGCTCCAACTAAAGTAGGGGAGACAAACACCCGCTAGCCACCTTATGCAACTAGTGCATGTCAGTCGGTGGAACCTGTCTCACGTAAGCGTACGTGTAAGGTCGGTCCGGGCCGCTTCATCCTACAATACCGCTGGAGCAAAAAAAGACTAGTAACGGCAAGCAAGTTGACAAGATCTACGCCCACAACAAAATTGTGTTCTACTCGTGCAATAGAGAACTACGCATAGACCTAGCTCATGATGCCACTGTTGGGGAACGTTACAGAAAATTAAAATTTTTCCTACGGTTTCACCAAGATCCATCTATGAGTTCATCTAAGCAACGAGTCAAGGGGGAGAGATTGCATCTACATACCACTTTGTAGATCGCGTGCGGAAGCGTTCAAGAGAACGGTGATGATGGAGTCGTACTCGCCGTGATCCAAATCACCCATGACCAAGTGCCGAACGGACAGCACCTCCGTGTTCAACACACGTACGGAGCGGATGACGTATCCTCCTTCTTGATCCAGCAAGGGGGAAGGAGAGGTTGATGATGATCCAGCAGCACAACGGCGTGGTGGTGGATGCAGCAGAACTCCGGCAGGGCTTCGCTAAGCTGCTGCGGGAGGAGGATGAGGTGTAGCAGGGGGAGGGAGGCGCCAAGACACAGGGTGCTGCTGCCCTCCCCCCTGCCCTCCTTTATATAGGCCCCCAGGGGGGGCGCTGGCCCTGGGAGATGCAATCTCCCAAGGGGGCGGCGGCCAAGGGGGGTGGAGTGCCCCCCAAGGCAAGTGGTGCGCCCCCCCATCTAGGGTTTCCAACCCTAGGCGCAGGGGGGGCCCAACGGGGGGCACACCAGCCCACTAGGGGCTGGTTCCCCTCCCACTTCAGCCCACGGGGCCCTCCAGGATAGGTGGCCCCACCCGGTGGACCCCCGGGACCCTTCCGGTGGTCCCGGTACAATACCGGGTGACCCCGAAACTTTCTCGATGGCCGAAACAGCACTTCCTATATATAATTCTTTACCTCCGGACCATTCCGGAACTCCTTGTGACGTCCGGGATCTCATCCGAGACTCCGAACAACATTCAGTTTGCTGCATACTCATATTCATACAACCCTAGCGTCACCGAACCTTAAGTGTGTAGACCCTACGGGTTCGGGAGACATGTAGACATGACCGAGATGGCTCTCCGGTCAATAACCAATAGCGGGATCTGGATACCCATGTTGGCTCCCACATACTCCTCGATGATCTCATCGGATGAACCATGATGTCGAGGATTCAAGCAACCCCGTATACTATTCCCTTTGTCAGACGGTATGTTAGTTTGCCCGAGATTCGATCGTCGGTATCCCAATACCTCGTTCAATCTCGTTACCGGCAAGTCACTTTACTCATACCGTAATGCATGATCCCGTGACCAGACACTTGGTCACTTTGAGCTCATTATGATGATGCACTACCGAGTGGGCCCAGTGATACCTCTCCGTAATACGGAGTGACAAATCCCAGTCTCGATCCGTGTCAACCCAACAGACACTTTCGGAGATACCTGTAGTGCACCTTTATAGTTACCCAGTTACGTTGTGACGTTTGGTACACCCAAAGCACTTCTACGGTATCCGGGAGTTACACGATCTCATGGTCTAAGGAAGAGATACTTGACATTGGAAAAGCTCTAGCAAAACGAACTACACGATCTTGTGCTATGCTTAGGATTGGGTCTTGTCCATCACATCATTCTCCTAATGATGTGATCCCATTGTCGATGACATCTAATGTCCATAGTCAGGAAACCATGACTATCTATTGACCAACGAGCTAGTCAACTAGAGGCTTACTAGGGACGTATTGTGGTCTATGTATTCACACGTGTATTACGATTTCCGGATAATACAATTATAGCATGAATAAAAGACAATTATCATGAACAAGGAAATATAATAATAATCCTTTTATTATTGCCTCTAGGGCATATTTCCAACACTTCGAGTCCATAGTTATTAGCTAGATGGCTTCTTCTCTCTCTTTGAATCTCAATACAAATTTCTCCTCGATCTTTTTGGAGATCTATTCGATGTAACTCTTTTTGCGGTGTGTTTGTCGAGATCCGGTGAATTGTGGGTTTATGATCAAGTTTATCTATGAGAAATATTTGAATCTCCTCTGAATTCTTTTATGTGTGATTGGTTATCTTTGCAAGTCTCTTCGAATTATCAGTTTGGTTTGGCCTACTAGATTGATCTTTCTTGCAATGGGAGAAGTGCTTAGCTTTGGGTTCAATCTTGCTGTGTCCTTTCCCAGTGACAGCAGGGGCAGCAAGGCACGTATTGTATTATTGCCATCGAGGATAAAAAGATGGGGTTTATATCATATTGCTCGAGTTTATCCCTCTACATCATGTCATCTTTCTTAATGTGTTACTTTGTTCTTCTTGAACTTAATACTCTAGATGCAGGCAGGAGTCGGTCGATGTGTGGAGTAATAGTAGTAGATGCAGGCAGGAGCCGGTCTACTTGTCACGGACATGATGCCTATATACATGATCATGCCTAGATAATCTCATAACTATGCGATTTTCTATCAATTGCTCGACAGCAATTTGTTCACCCACTGTAGTACTTATGCTATCTTGAGAGAAGCCACTAGTGAAACCTATGGCCCCCGGGTCTATCTTCTATCATTTAAGTTTTCCATCTACTTTTATTTGCATCTTTTATTTTCCAATCTATATCATAAAAATACCAAAAATATTTATCTTATCTTATTATCTCTATCAGATCTCACTTTCGCAAATTACCGTGAAGGGATTGACAACCCCTTTATCGCGTTGATTGCAAGGTTCTTGTTTGTTTGTGTAGGTGTGTGGGACTTTTGAGGAGCCTCCTACTAGATTGATACATTGGTTCTCAAAAACTGAGGGAAATACTTACGCTACTTTGCTGCATCACCCTTTCCTCTTCACAGGAAAAACCAACGCATGATCAAGAGGTAGCAGGTCCCACTCATCGGGTCGACGTGGCACTGAGCTCTCACGTTATTTGATCAGCCCCTTAAACTATTCACAGGGCCCACCTGTCAGCTGTCAGAAGAACCCACGACCAGGGCTAGATCAAAAGCTCGTAGATCGCGAGCTTAATGAGCGCTCGATAGTTCGGCTCGTTAAGCTCATGTCTCGTTTATTAATGAACAGAGCCAATCATTGATTTCAGCTCATAGCATAACGAGCTAATGAGTTTCATGAGTAGCTCACTAAACGTTAGTAACAATACAACACATATTTTCATCTTACGTGACAACATTTTCTTAGCACCTGATCCATCTAATCTAATCGACTTAGGAAGCAACAAACTAGTGCATTTCTTTTTGTAGTCACCATCTTCCTTCTTAAAAACAACATATACACACTCATCATGTAGATCGTAACACATCAAATCTATTAACGAGCGCTCGCGAGTGCTCACGAGTTTAACTATGATGAGGACATCAATACCATTGTTACACCCACAGCCCCTGCTGCTATACATACTGGACCAATTACTAGAGCTCGCGCACACCAATTAAATTGCCAGGTACTTTTGTTTCTTGGTAATGATTCTAATGTTCATGAGAATATGATGCTGCCTAAATTGGATACATTTGTTTTGCTTACAAATGAAGGGCCTAGCTTGGAGAAGGATCAACATTGGAGCAAGAACAAGCATGGAGATGATGGCATGCGCAAGGGAACAAGAACGGAGTTACAAGTGATGATTTCAGGACGTCGAAGCCACCATAATGAGTGCACGAAGCCTTGGACAAAATATACAAGATGCTACTTCATAACTTTCGTCCAGAGGCTATTCTAGGTGCTACGTCACCTTATTATTGGGCCAGGCCCATGTAATTTCGAAATACTTGAGTATAGGCCGTTTTTAGAGTTCGTATGTGTGGGGAAACAAGAGATAGGGTTGCCTTCGGACCCCTTCCCCAAGGGCCACGAAATTCCCCCCTCTTCCTCCATATATACAACCCTTAGGGCGTCGTTTAGATTTTGGGTTTTGTTTAGATTAAAGTTTGCCATAGCTGCAACTTCGCGTACTTTGTTTGTGTTCAATGACCAGACAAAGATGTCACAGAACCCCACGTTCATCAATAAAGCTTTCCTCTTATATCCGCAATATCCAGATGGCAACCTCAGTTTCTTGCTTGTTCTTTGTTTGCTTGCAGGAAATAGACCCTCGTGGTCAGGTTGATTGTGCTCTGGTGTGGTCGATAACCTCTCGGAGTTGGTTTAGCGATTGCTAAGGCGCGACGTCCTCGCACGTTCGTAGTCGGATCACCGAAGTCTACTCCACCAAAATGATAGCCACCATCTCATCGAAAGAGGGGACACCTTTGCCTCTTTCAAACTAGCTTCAAACGAATTGATCCAAGCAGGGTTTTCTACTTGTCTGTCTTAATGAGCACGGGCTTAACGAGCTGAGCAACTCATTAATCCACCCCTACACGACCGTGCATGCGTGCGAGGAGGAGCCCGCCCGTGCGTGTTGGCACTCACTCCGGCCGCCATTCGAGGAGCCCTTTTTAGCTAGCTCCCATCGGCTGCCCTAGTGCTCCGGTAGAAGCTCGACCTGGTCGGTGCTCCAGCTACCAAAGGTCATGCTCTCGGTCAACTATCGTTGTACCCAAAGCACGCCTCCACTGACATTGACTTTCACCCATGGGGTCGATGTCTAAGAATCACCGCCAAACCTTGTCTGGCAGCTCCGTCGTGCTCAAGGGAGCTCCCCTGCCGAAGGAATCAAGGGTTGGTCGTCGGAGGTCGCGGTGTGGTGCTGCCGGTTCCCGAGGGACAGAAAAGAGCTCCCGGCAGTGGTGCGTGCTCAGGGGAGGTGGTGGCGGCAGTAAAGGAAGTAAGGTCTGTGCGCATGGGTAGGGGGGATACGGCAGCAATCGGTCGGGTGTGCGGCGCGCGTGCTCAGGTGCGGTGGGGCGCGTCGGCGGGATCGGGGGTGTGGTGCGGAGCAGTGGCAGCTCTAGGAATTTGCAATCGGGTATTCATGTGTATTCATTTTGCCAAAATCATTGCTGTTTTTCAAAAATTGTCACTATTTTGCCAAAATCAACATTGTTTTGTAACAATCATGGATATTCACATGAAGACCCAAGAATACCCCTAGCACCGTGTCGGTGTCAAAATCGACGGATCTCGGGTAGGGGGTCCCAATCTGTGCGTCTTAGGCCGATGGTAACAAGAGGCAAGGGACACAATGTTTACCCAGGTTCGGGCCCTCTTGATAGAGGTAAAACCCTACTTCCCGCTTGATTAATATTGAAGATATGAGTAGTACAAGAGTAGATCTACCACGAGATCATAGAGGCTAAACCCTAAGAGCTAGCCTATGATGGTATGATTGTAATTGTGATCGGCCTTCTAAGGACCATCCTCTCCGGTTTATATAGACACCGGAGAGGGCTAGGATTTACATGGAGTCGGTTACAAGGAAGGAAATATAATATCCGGATCGCCAAGCTTGTCTTCCACGCAAAGGAGAGTCCCATCCGGACATGGGCCAAAGTCTTGAGTCTTGTATCTTCACGCTTCGATAGTCCGGATGACGCATATAGTCTGGATGTCCGGATACCCCCTAATCCAGGACTCCCACAGTAGCCCCTGAACCAGGCTTCAATGACAATGAGTCCGACGCGCGGTCTTGTCTTCGGTATTGCAAGGCGAGTTCCTTATCCGAATACTCCAATGTACTCATTACGACGAACAGTGTCCGGCATCTCATCAATGTTGTACTCCTCGGCTTCAGTGCTTCAATAATGACCATTTCCACGTGTCGAGCGAATGCGAGGAGTCGAGGCATTTTTGCATTTGCCACCCTCGGCCCTTCGGGCTAACCGTCTATTTGAAGAGACGGGGATTTCCAGATCCAAACCTCACTCTCCCTCCTCGAGCAAGCATCCAACAGAGCGCCCAGAAAAAACCATTCCAACATGGCCGATCGTCGCATCTCTTCTGCTCACTCCCCTTGCCCTAAGCCAGGGGACTGGGGAGAGTGTTCAGTGTCCCATAGCCGCTTGATAAAGTTACAAACCCAAGGGCTCCTCCCGCCGGTGTTCATGGTCCCTGTCCGAGCCGGAGTGGCCACCTATAACGATGGAGAACAAGCGGAGAGATCTCCCAATCCATCTCCAAAGGAGCGGACATGCCTTATTCCGCATCTGTTAAGGGGAGTCGGGTTCCCTATTCATCCATTCCTTCGAGGGCTCCTGGAGTTCTACGGCCTCCAGTTGCACAACTTTACCCCAGCCTCCGTACTACATATAGCAGGGTATGTCACCCTTTGCGAGCTATTTCTGGGTTGCGAGGCTCATTTCGGACTGTGGAAGAAATTGTTCTGCCTTGTCCCCCGCACCCAGGGAGAATCCCTATGTCAAGTGGGCGGGGCCAAAGTATGGCGTATCGCTGAGACCGGATACCTATCCGGCACTCCCAAGAAGGCACCGGATAATTGGGCTTCAGAGTGGTTTTATATTGACGACGCCCCTCTTCTGGATCCAGTCCGGATAGGACTCCCCAAGTTCAGTAACACCCCGCCGAGGGCACATATAAGCTGGCACCCCCGAGGCCCCCAAGAAGAGGATTCCAGGGAAATACATTTCCTGATGAGCAGAATAAAGTTACTGGCCAAGTCCGGACTGACGATAGTCAAGGTCATGGCAATATGCATAATGCGGGGAGTGCAACCGCTTCAATATCGGGGCAACCCCATGTGGCATTACAACGGGATAGACGGTGCCACCCGCTGCGGCTGTAAGGGTCCGGACTCCGCCACTGCGCTGGCAAGGATATTGTCCAATCTATACAAAGGAGAAGAGGAAGACTTCCTTCATATCAAACCGCGAGACGGATTCTCCATGTACAATCCCCCAAACAGGGTAAGTCGTCATTTATGTTCTTGCTTCACTTATCGTGGCGTTCTTTGCTAAGGTTACCTGCCTCGATATTTCCAAGCAGGAACTAAGGAGGGCCGTAGAAGGAATCTCCAGCCCTTCCCTGCAGCCAGAGGACCCTAAAAGGGCCCTGGATCCGGGACTCGAAGAAGACCCGGATGCGGCCGTGGAGCTTGTCGACGGGATATTTTATTGGTCGAGCCATGACAGCGCCTCAGTGGCTATTACCGCTGATTATCCCGGACTGCTACCTTCGTCACGTGTAAGCCAAGCCAAAAACTCAATCCTCCGAAGAGGACTCTTTCCTAGCGTCATGCTTTATCCCTGACGCGTCATGTTTTTTGCAGAAATGATGCTCGAAGCGCAGGGCCGAGCCCCTAGGGACCCACCAGCCACAAGCGTCCGGATTGGGCAGGCTCAAGAGGAAGGCGGTTAGGGCCGACACGCCTCTACAGAGGTAAGGAAACAACCTGTCATGTAATTATTGCTACTTGAAGTGTAACGGCGCCCTTTACATCATGGCAGGAAGAGGGGTATCCGGACTATATCCGGGGATCCTGCCAACCACGCCTCCACTAGTCGGGCTCCAGAACTGACGTCGAGGGAGGAGGCGGACGTAGGGAAAATGCCGCATAGTCCTCCGACAAAGGATGCAGACATGCTTTCGGCCACAAACTCCGAAGTGGAGAGTGCCATGAATCACCGGCGCCGGAGGGCCGTGCTTCGGAACAACATCTTTTCCGAAGAGGCCTTTAATGCCTTCAATTCGGTAGACGCATACATCCGGGCTGCTCAAGGCGGGCTTGCCCAAGCGACGAACTAGTATACCAAAGATATACAGGTAAGAAATTATGATAAGTATGTATAGCAGTAGCCCCTGAGACTTGAAACGGTTGGGACAACAGTTTTAAGTATCAATTTATGCGCAGATTCTTGTAGATAAGAATGAGCAATTGTCTCGGGAGCTAGAAAAGTGCAAGACCCAACTAAGGGCCACAGTTTCCCAGCTAGAGGAATCCCAGAAGGCCTCATACGGTAATCATTTATCTCGATTGTACGAGAATGTACTAGTTAGCAACTGGCTGGTGTGACAAACAGAAACATCTGTAGATAACCCCGGAGTGAATCCGGAGGGCGAGAGAGATGACGAGTCGCATCTCCAGAGGCAACTAAAGGCTGGCGAGCGCATTCTCATGCAAGTGCGGCAGGAGAAGAACAATCTTCAAGATGCCAATGTCCGGCTGGACTTAGAGTTAAAAGACGTCCGTGCCCAGCTGGCGGACTCTGTAAAGGAGAATAAAAGGCTTCGACGCGGCATTTATGGTGAGTGCCTAGACGAACTGTATGATAGTTCGGCGAGGAAGTGTATTGAAAGAATTTTTCTTGTAGGAATGTTAACGGGTCACCCCGAGGAGGAGATGCCCTCATCTACAGGGATGTACTGCAAGAACTTTCACAGTTGCACGAGCGAGCTCAGCGGGTGATGCACGTCGTTGCTCAGGCCTTGTGGCCATCAAGCCCCTTGCCAAATGGCATAGGGGAGCTTGTGGACCTGCTTCAAGGAGCCCGGCGGCGCTTCCGGCTGTGGAAGATATCAGCATGTCGGCAAGGTGCAAGAGAAGCTTGGGCAATGGTGAAGACGCGCTACACCAAGCTGAACCCAGACCATATGGCCGAAGTAGGACCAGCGGGGCTCGATGGGCAGGAAATTCCCGTAAGTCTGGTATATGACCAGGTAGCGTTAGCTGCTAAGTATTATCAACAGGATTGTAAACTAGATAGCCTGTTGGATGGCATAGAGGAGGAATATAGTCAGTCCAAGTGACTGTGTAAATTAAGGGCATAAGTAGCCCCTAGCCGGATTAAAATCATTTGTCATGGCGGACCTTTTCGCTTTAGCCCTCGGATCTTATAGTCCAGGGTGTGTCTGAATACCCGCTCAGTTATACAAAACCGGGGTATGCGTGGAGACCAGGCGTAGAGGTCATAAGTGCTTGAACAGACAAGTACCCAACTAGTTATGTTATATTACATGGATAGTAAGAAACATCTTCCAGGGAGAATAGTTCCGTTAGGGGTTCCTTTCCCTGGGGGTGCATGCGGCAAAGCACATGCTCGGACTGCGGACAAAGGCGCAGGATACAAAACTTCTGGGGATTTATGTTATGAAAAACGAAAACATCTTTTGTTCACCGACCGAATATTCTCTTAAGGAAACTAGCTTTCGGCTTCACCCAGTCCGAGGTACACATCCGGCTCAACCGGCAGTAACAATCGTAGAGGTGCTCCCCTTATGCCCTAGCCAAATTAACGGGAACATAGGGCATGAACACAGAAGCCAGGCAACCCAGCTTGGCCACGTCTTAAGTTATATCGATGCATATAATGGTGAAGAAAAGGCACACATTAAAAGAAACTCATGTGTGATGGGCAAAAAGCCTTCAGAGTAATTTATATTTAGCTTCCGTATAGGAAGCCCCCAGGTATTGTTTACACACGTAGTGCGACCGGAATAATCCGGGAGTCCGTACTGTATGAAATACTTTGTGTGAAAAGAAAAAGATCGAGAAAGGAAGGGGGAGGGAGCATAAATAAAAAGGAGGAGGTGAAGAGACAACCACTGAGTTCGGCGCTAGGCGTAGAATCTCCGGAGTCTGTCCGCGTTCCATGGGTTCGGCTCGAGTCTGTTATGGATGCATTACGTAAGCGGTACACTCCTCCGGTGAGAACTTGGTCGATGATGAAGGGGCCTTCCCACTTGGGTTTGAGCTTGTCCTTCTTCTTCTACGGTAAGCGTAGAACGGGTTCGCCAATATTATAAGTTTTGGCCCGTACTTCTCTGCTTGGGTATCGTCGAGCCTATTGCTGATAGAATGCGGAACGGGCCTTAGCGTCATCGCACTCCTCCTCCAGGGCGTCCAAGTTATCCTGCTGATCTAGCTTGGCTTCCTTTTCTTCGTACATGCGTACGCGTGGTGAATCATGCATTATGTTGCAAGGTAGTACTGCTTCCGCACCGTACACCATAAAAATGGTGTATATCCGGCGGTGCGATTCGGCGTGGTCCGCAGCCCCCAGAGTACGGAGTCGAGCTCCTCGACCCAATGAGTATCCGACTCTGTCAAGGATCGCACTAGTCTGGGTTTAATGCCACTCATAATGAGACCTTTTGCCCGTTCGACCTGGCCATTTGTTTGAGGATGGTAGACGGAAGCATAGTCGAGCTTAATGCCCATTTTGCCGCACCAAGACTTCACCTCATCGGCCGTGAAATTTGAGCCATTGTCGTTGATGATGCTGTGGGGGACACCGTATCGGTGTACGACCCCAGATATAAAGTCGATTACTGGTCCGGATTCGGCCGTTTTCACTGGTTTGGCTTCTATCCATTTGGTAAACTTATCTACCATGACCAATAGGTATTTTTTCTTGTGGCTTCCCCCTTTAAGGGGTCCAACCATATCCAGCCCCAGACCGCGAAGGGCCAAGTTATGGGGATTGTTTGGAGAGCGGTAGGGGGCATATGACTCTGATTGGCGAAGAGCTGGCAACCAAACCTGGCCAAACGGGCCGGCACGACACGGCCTGGCCCGACCTGAGTTAAACGGGCCAGGCACGGCACGGCCCGACCAGGCACGCTTAGTATGTGGGCCGGGCTGGGCCGGCACGCGTGCTGACCTCCGCGGCCCAAGCACGGCCCCTCAGTAGACGTGCCGGCACGCTGGCCCGGTAAGCACGTCAGCACGAGAGATCGAGGCGTTTTCTCATAAAAAAAAGTAACAAATCGAGGCACGCTAAGTACGTGATCTCTTGCCGTGAGAAAATAAATTCTCACATGTCGTGCGCCCGCGCAGGAGGCACGTCTCTCTCGTTCGCTCGTGCCTCGGCTCTCGTGTGCACGTCGCTTTCATGGGCCACACCTCCGGGTCCCTCGCGCAATGTTCCTTTCGAGGGAGACGCTCCTGCCCATTCCAGCTAGTCGCCACACGCCAGACGGTTAGGCGTGCCGTGCCGGGCCGGCACGTGTGCCTGCCTAGCCAGCCCAGGCACGGCCTTAGCCGGGCCACGTGCCGGGCACGACCCATTAAGTCACGTGCCGGGCCGGCCCGTGATGGGCTAGGCACGCGGGCTATTGTGCCGGCACGCCTAGGCCAGCCCATTTGGCCAGGTATGCTGGCAACCGACGCAATGTTGGACAAGGTCCTGTGCGTCTGCTCGGGCCGTCGGCCAATAGAAACCTGTGCGGAAGGCCTTGCTGACTAGTGCCCGAGTCGCGGCGTGGTGCCCGCCCAGTCCGGCATGGATTTCAGCCAAGAGCTGCCGCCCTTCTTCTTCAGAGATGCACCTTTGAAGCACTCCGGTCGCGCTTTTCTTATAGAGTTCCCCTTCATGGACTTTGTAAGCTTTGGAACACCGGACAATGCAGCGTGCTTAATTTTGGTCTTCGGGGAGCTCCTGCCTATTTAGGTAGGCCAAGAAGGGTTCAGTCCATGGGGCGATGACGGCCATTATTTCGTGGGCTAACGTTGTTATTTCGGTGCTCGAGCCTCCGATTATGTCTGTTAGTTCAGAATCTGGGGATGTATTCGGATCCGTGCTGGTATTGCCGGACTCCCCTTCCCATTCCACGGATGGCTTGAATAGCCTTTCCAGGAATATGTTAGGTGGGATAGGGTCGCGTTTAGCACCAATGCGAGCAAGTACATCTGCCGCTTGATTGTTTTCTCGAGCCACATGGTGGAATTCGAGCCCCTCGAACCGAGCTGACATTTTAAGGACGACATTACGGTAGGCCGCCATTTTCGGATCCTTGGCATCAAAGTCTCTGTTTATTTGGGATATTGCAAGGTTTGAATCCCCGCGCACCTCTAGGTGTTGAATGCCATAGAGACTGCCATCCAAAGACCATGGAACGAAGCCTCATATTTGGCTGCATTGTTGGAGTCTGTGTATAATATCTGGAGGATGTATTGGACCGTGTCTCCGGTGGGAGACGTCAGGACTACGCCTGCTCCCAATCCGGCCAGCATTTTGGAGCCGTCGAAGTGCATGATCCAGTTAGAGTATGCGTCGTACTCTTTAGGGAGTTCGGCTTCCGTCCATTCGGCGACAAAGTCAGCTAATACTTGCGACTTGATAGCCCGCCGAGGCTTGTGTATTATGTCGAACGGAAGGAGCTCAATGGCCCATTTAGATATCCGGCCCGTGGCATCGCAGTTATTTATTATATCGTTTAGTGGTACTTCGGAGGCCACCGTAATCGAACAATCTTGAAAATAGTGCCGTAGCTTACGGGATGCCATGAAGACCGTGTATGCTATTTTTTATAGTGTTGGTATCGGGATTTGCATGGGGTGAGGACCATGGATACGTAGTAAACCGAATTTTGTATAGGGAATTTGTATCCGTCAACCTCTCGTTCGACGACGAGTACTGCACTTACAACTTGATGTGTTGCGGCTATGTACAGCAACATGGGTTCGCCGATGTTTGGCGCTGTTAGGACTGGATTATTGGCCAATAAGGTCTTTATTTCATCGAGTCCGGCCACGGCTGCATCCGTCCATAGAAGTGTTTGGTGCACCGAAGAAGGCGGTGAAGAGGCAATGCCTTTTCTCCTAACCTGGAGATAAAGCGGCTCAAAGCAGCCACGCATCCAGCTAATTTCTGGATGTGTTTGAGGTCTGTTGGTATAGCCAACTGCGATAAAGCTCAGATTTTTGCCGGATTAACTTCAATTCCTCTATTGGAAACGATGAAGCCCAGCAGTTTTCCAGAGGGGACGCCGAAAACGCATTTCTCCGGATTCATCTTGATGTCGTATGTTTGTAGGTTGTCGAACGTAAGCCTCAAGTCATCTATTAGGGTTTCGACGTGTCTTGTTTTTATGACGACGTCGTCCATGTATGCCTCCACTGTTTTGTCGATTTGCTTTTCCAGGCACGTTTGAATCATGCGTTGATAGGTTGCACCGGCATTCTTGAGCCCGAAAGGCATAGTGTTGAAGCAGAAAGGGCCATATGGCGTTATGAAAGTTGTAGCAGCTTGGTCGGACTCTACCATCTTTATTTGATGGTATCCAGAGTATGCGTCAAGGAAACATAGCGAGTCGTGTCCTGCTGTGGCATCGATGATTTGATCGATGCGAGGGAGGGGAAAGGGATCCTTGGGGCAAGCCTTGTTAAGGTCTTTGAAGTCGACACACAGGCGCCAGGATTTGTCCTTCTTTGGTACCATTACCAAGTTTGCCAACCAATCCGGGTGTTTGATATCTCTGATGAATCCGGCCTCAAGTAGCTTGGCTAGCTCCTCCCCCATGGCTTGTCGTTTGGGCTCTGAAAATCGCCTTAGGGTCTGTTTGACGGGTTTGCATCCCTTTAGTATGTTACGGCTGTGTTCGGCCAATTCGCGCGGGATGCCCGGCATGTCCGATGGGTGCCAGGCGAAAATGTCCCAATTCTCGCGTAAGAAGTCTCGCAGTGCGGCGTCCATAGTGGGGCCTAACTGTGTCCCGATGGAGGCTATCTTTGTGGGGTCCGTGGGGTGGACTTGGAATTTGACTATCTCATCTGCCGGTTTAAATGAGGTGGACTTGGGTCGTTTGTCGAGTATCACGTCGTCCCTGTCCACGATGGCGTGCAGCGTTGTTAATTCTTCCGCTGCTAAGGCTTTGGACAGTGCCTCCAAGGCTAGTGCCGCGGTTTTGTTTTCGGCGTGGAGTGCGACGTCTGGATCACTAGCTAGAGTGATGATTCCATTGGGTCCGGGCATTTTAAGCTTCATGTACACGTAATGGAGTATAGCTTGAAAGCTTGCAAACGCGTCCCGCCCTAGAAGGGCATGGTATCCGCTGCTGAAAGGGGCCACTTGGAACACGACTTCTTCGGACCTGTAATTCTCTAGGGTGCCGAATACCACATCGAGTGTCATTTTCCCCGCGCACCGTGCCTCCCGACTAGGGATAATTCCCCTAAAGGTTGTGCCGCTTTGCTCAATGCAGCCTTTATCGATTTCCATCTTCTTGAGTGTTTCTTCGTAGATCAGGTTCAATCCGCTTCCGCCGTCCATGAGCACTTTAGTGAGCCGAAAGCCGTCCACAATTGGACTAAGGACCAAAGCGGCTGGTGCCCGGGCGGTCTAGAATTCGGGCTCGTCACTGGCATTGAAAGTTATAGCAGTGTCATTCCATGGATTTACTTTTGCCACACAACAGATTTCAGCAAAGCTTCGATGGGTTCGCTTGCGCCTATTGCTTGAGGCGAAAGTCTCGAAGATTGTTAGTACCGTATTGTGTTCCTGGGCGGGATGCTGTTTGGCTTTATGGCTCTCGAGGAGATCCTCGCCACTCTTAGCTACCTACCGGAGTATCCAACATGCCCTAAGGCTATGGGATGGTGTTGCATCCGGCGTACTGTGAAGCTTGCATCTCCCATTGAGCCATACTTCCAATACGGTTCCACGCCCTGGGGCGGGTTTTGGTTTCTTGGGGATTGAATTGGTCGACTTTTGAGAGTTCGGCCATTTAGTTCGGACCAAGGTTCTGGTGAGGGCCGTACTATCCCAAAATTCTATTTGGGTTTTCCAGGCGCTCTCCATCGCATAGTACTTCTGTACTATGGTCGCTAAGTCCGCAAAGTGTGCTATGTCACGGCGGCCTATAGCATTGAGGAGTCCTTTGTTTGTGCAGTTTTTGCAGAAAAGTGAGACTACGTCCTCCTCATGGTAGTCCTCGACCTTGTTAAGCGCAAGGAGGAATCTGGCCCAGTAATGGTGTACCGTCTCCAGGGACTCTTGCCTGACACGGGAGAGATGGTTTAAGTCCAAGCGAGTGTCGTTGGCCGAATCCGGATCTTGACCCGATCTGACATCCGGGGGCACGGAAGGTTCCGATCCCGACAGTTCGAGGTCCGGAGTATCACCCGATCTCTTTGGCCCGATGCCCGACTCTAAGTCCGGGACTCGGGTCATGTCTTTTTTTGGGTAGGTGTCCGGTTTATTGAGTTTGGTGATCCGGACATAATTCGTCCTCAAAGTTGAGGGCCGACCCGTGTGTGGTTCCTCCACTACCGCTATCTCATGGGTGGCCGGTGGGGATTTGATGTCCCTCTGGTCGGGTTTAAGCCCAATCCGGTCATAGTCCGTAGCGACTCCCAAAGCGGCGATGCGATCCAGGAGCTCATTAAGAGAGGAGAGCTCTACCGGATCCATCTGTTCGGCAAGCTCCGAATTGATGCGAAGGTCATGTGTGATGACCCGAGAGGCCACCGTTGGCGCGACAGCCTGTGGGGCGGCCATAATGAAGCCGCCCAGTCGAAGGATCTGGCCTATGACCAGCGTTCCTCCAGAGATGATGTCGTCCTTGACAACGAGACGAGCCATCAAGCCTTGCAGCAACGACACAGAGGAACTCTCAATGAAAGCACCAATGTTGGTGTCAAAATTGGTGGATCTCGGATAGGGGGTCTCGATCTGTGCGTCTTAGGCTGATGGTAACAGGAGGCAAGGGACACAATGTTTACCCAGGTTCGGGCCCTCTTGATAGAGGTAAACCCCTACTTCATGCTTGATTAATATAGAAGATATGAGTAGTACAAGAGTAGATCTACCACGAGATCGTAGAGGCTAAACCCTAAGAGGTAGCCTATGATGGTATGATTGTAATTGTAATCGGCCTTCTAAGGACCATCCTCTCCGGTTTATATAGACACCGGAGAGGGATAGGGTTTACATGGAGTCGGTTACAAGGAAGGAAATACAATATCTGGATTGCCAAGCTTGTCTTCCACGCAAAGGAGAGTCCCATCCGGACACGGGCCGAAGTTTTGAGTCTTGTACATTCACGCTTCGATAGTCCGGACGACGCATATAGTCCGGATGTCCGGATACCCCCTAATCCAGGACTCCCTCGCGCCGCCCCTGGTGCGGAGTAAATAGAAGGGGGGAAACGATGCATGCCTTCCTGCTGCTACCGCTCTCCGCAAACCTCCCTAGCGCACCCGCTCCTCACTTCAAGCCGCAGCTTTGCCTGAGCACGCCACAGAGTATGTGGCGTGTGCACACACAGAGACAAGCTGGTGCACACCACTGTTGCACTATGGCATTTTGTCTTGGGAGCAAGCCGGCCGCCGCTTGACCATGACGCCGCTGTCTCAAGACATTTCCGGTGGTCGAGCCACCGCTCGTAGGCTTTGCCCGACGTCCTCGAACGGGAATCGTACCCGTCATCCGAGATGCAGAGGAGACGACTTAGGAAAACTCCAGGTGACACAGAAGGGAAGGCCAAGGCAGCGCAGGCCACCTCCGGGTGGCGTGGAGCTCGGGGTACAGAGGAGATCGGGCCGGTGCAAACACACGATCTAGTGACGCAGTGACGAGCGTTTTCTCCAGCCATGCCACGTGTTGCCTGACAGCGGGACCGACCAGTCAGGTTTTCACTCAAAATGTTATGAATGATGGATCAACGTTTTTAGAAAGGGAAACATTTCCCACCCGTGCACGGGCCGAACCGTTCCGCTGGTCACGCACTAGATGTTGGATCAAAACTGATCCAGCCGATCGCATCGCTTCTCAAGTAGGCCCACTCCTTCTTATCTCTTCCCAGTCGAAACCATCCATCTCTCCCTTGGAGTTGCCATTGTTGGGGAACGTAGTAATAATTCAAAATTTTCCTACGTGTCACCAAGATCAATCTAGGAGATACTAGCAACAAGAGAGAGAGGGAGTGCATCTTCGTACCCTTGAAGATCGCTAAGCGGAAGCGTTACTAGAACGTGGTTGATGGAGTCGTACTCGCGGCGATTCAAATCATGGAAGATCCGATCTAGCGCCGAACGGACGGCATCTCCGCGTTCAACACACGCACAGCCCGGGGATGTCTCCTCCTTATTGATCCAGCAAGGAGAGAGGAGAAGTTGAGGGAGAGCTCCGGCAGCACAACAGCGTGGTGGTGGAGCTTGCAGTTCTCCGGCAGGGCTTCGCCAAGCACTACGGAGGAGGAGATGGTGTTGAAGAGGGGGAGGGCTGCGCCAGAGGCAAGGGTGCAGCTCCCATGCGCCTCCCCACTATATATAGGGGTGGAGGGGGCTGGTTTCTTGCCCTCCAAGTCCATTGGGGCATTGGCAAAGGTGGGAGGAAAGAAATCCCATCATTTCCCTTCCCCACCGATTGTTATCCCCACTTTTTAGGGATCTTGATCTTATCCCTTCGGGATATGATCTTATTCCTTCTAAGGGGGGATCTTGGTGCACCTTGACCAGGGGTGTGGGGCCTTGCCCCCACTACCCATGTTCATGTGGGTCCCCCCATGCAGGTGTGCCCCACTCCGGAACCTTCTAGAACCTTCCCGGTACAATACCGAAAAATCCCGAACATTTTCCGGTGGCCAAAATAGGACTTCCCATATATAAATCTTTACCTCCAGACTATCTCGGAACTCCTGTGACGTCCGGGATCTCATCCGGGACTCCGAACAACATTCAGTAACTGCACACTAATTCCCATAACAACTCTAGCATCACCGAACCTTAAGTGTGTAGACCCTACGGGTTCGGGAATCATGCAGACATGACCCAGACAGCTCTCTGGCCAATAACCAACATCGGGATCTAGATACCCATGTTGGCTCCCACATGTTCCACGATAATCTCATCGAATGAACCACTATGTCGGGGATTCAATCAATCCCGTATACAATTCCCTTTGTCAATCGGTACGTTACTTGCCCGAGATTCGATCGTCGGTATCCCAATACCTCGTTCAATCAGGTTACCGACAAGTCAATTTACTCGTTCCGTAATGCATGATCCCGTGACTAACTACTTAGTCACATTGAGTTCATTATGATGATGCATTACCGAGTGGGCCCAGAGATACCTCTCCGTCACACGGAGCAACAAATCCCAGTCTCGATTCGTGCCAACCCAACAGACACTTTCGGAGATACCCGTAGTGCACCTTTATAGCCACCCAGTTATGTTGTGACGTTTGGCACACCCAAAGCATTCCTACGGTATCCGGGAGTTGCACAATCTCATGGTCTAAGGAAATGATACTTGACATTAGAAAAGCTTTTAGCAAACGAACTACGCGATCTTGTGCTATGCTTAGGATTGGGTCTTGTCCATCACATCATTCTCCTAATGATGTGATCCCGTTATCGATGACATCCACTGTCCATGGTCAGGAAACCATAACATCTATTGATCAACGAGCTAGTCAACTAGAGGCTCACTAGGGACATGTTGTGGTCTATGTATTCACACATGTATTACGGTTTCCAGTTAATACAATTATAGCATGAACAATAGACAATTATCATGAACAAGGAAATATAATAATAACCATTTTATTATTGCCTCTAGGGCATATTTCCAACAGTCTCCCACTTGCACTAGAGTCAATAATCTAGTTCACATCACTATGTGATTGTAATGAATCCAACACCCATTGGGTTTGATCATATCTCGCTTGTGAGAGAGGTTATTAGTCAATGGGTCTGAATCTTTCAGATCCGTGTGTGCTTTACAAATCTCTATGTCATCTCCTAGATGCAGCTACCATGCGCTATTTGGAACTATTCCAAATAACTGCTCTACTATACGAATCCGATCTACTACTCAGAGTCATCCAGATTAGTGTCAAAGTTTGCATCGACGTAACCCTTTATGACGAACTCTTTTACCACCTCCATAATCGAGAAAATTCCTTAGTCCACTAGTTACTAAGGATAACCTTGACCGTTGTCCTGTGATCCATTCCTGGATCACACTTGTACCCCTTGACTGACTCATGGCAAGGCACACATTAGGTGCGGTACACAACATAGCATACTGTGGAGCCTACGTCTAAAGCATAGGGGACGACCTTCGTCCTTCTCTCTCTTCTGTCGTGGTCAGGTCTTGAGTCTTACTCAATACTCACACCTTATAACACAGCCAAGAACTCCTTCTTTGCCGGTCTATTTTGAACTCCTTCAAAATCTTGTCATAGTGCGTATTCATTTGAAAGTACTATCAAGCGATTTTGATCTATCCTTATAGATCTTGATGCTCAATGTTCAAGTAGCTTAATCCAGGTTTTCCATTGAAAAACACTTTTCAAATAACCCTATATGCTTTCTAGAAATTCTACATCATTTCTGATCAACAATATGTCAACAACATATACTCATCAGAAATGCTATAGTGCTCCCACTCACTTCCTTGGAAATACAAGTTTCTCATAAACTTTGTATAAACCCAAAATCTTTGATCATCTCATCAAAGCATATATTCCAACTCCGAGATGCTTACTTCAGTCCTTAGAAGGATTGCTAGAGCTTTGCATACTTGTTAGCATCTTTTAGGATTGACAAAACCTTCTGGTTGTATCACATACAACCTTTCCTCAAGAAAATCATTGAGGAAACAATGTTTTGACATCCTATCTGCAAGATTTCATAAATAATGCAGGAACTGCTAATATAATTTCAACACACTCTTAACATATCTACGAGTGAGAAAGTCTCCTTGAACTTGTCGGAAAACATCTTAGCGACAAGTCGAGCTTTCTTAATGGTGATACTTACCATCATTGTCCGTCTTCCCTTTTAAAATCCATCTGTACCCAACAGCCTTACGACCATCAAGTAGTTCTTCCAAAGTCTACACTTTGTTTTATACATGGATCCTCTCTTGGATTTTATGGCCTCGAGCCATTTGTCGGAATCCAGGCTCACCATCGATTCTCCACAGCTCGTAGGTTCATTGTTGTCTAGCAACATTACCTCCAAGACATGATTACTGTACCACTCCGAAGCAGTACATGTCCTTGTCGACCTATGAGGTTTGGTAGTGACTTGATCCAAAGTTTCATGATCACTATCATCAGCTTCCACTTCAACTGGTGTAGGCGGCACAGGAACAACTTCCTGTGCCCTGCTACAGATTGGTTGAAGTGATGGTCCAATAACCTCATCAAGTCTCCACCATCCTCCCACTCAATTCTTTCAAGAGAAACTTTTCCTCAAGAAAGAACCCATTTCTAGAAACAATCACTTTTGCTTCCGGATCTGAAATAGGAGGTATACCCAACTGTTTTGGGTGTCCTATGAAGATGCATTTATCTGCTTTGGGTTTGAGCTTATCAGGCTAAAACTTTTCCACATAAGCTTCGCAGCCCCGAACTTTTAAGAAATGACAGCTTAGGTTTCTCTAAACCATAGTTCATACGCTGTCATCTCAACGGAATTAGTGGTGCCCTATTTGAAGTGAATGTGGTTGTCTCTAATGCCTAACCCATAAATGATAGTGGTAATTCGATAAGATACATCATGGTATGCACCATATCCAATAGAGTGCAGCTATGATGTTCGGACACACCATCACACTATGGTGTTCCAGGCGGTATTAGTTGTGAAACAATTTCCACAATGTCTTAATTGTATACCAAACTCATATCTCAGATACTCATCTCTATTATCATATCATAGACATTTTATCCTCTTGTCACGACGAACTTCAACTTCACTCTGAAATTACTTGAACCTTTCAATAATTCAGACTTGTGTTTCATCAAGTAAATATACTCAACATCTACTCAAATCATCTGTGAAGTAAGAATATAACAATATCCGCTGCGTGCCTCAGCACTCATTTGACTGCACACATCAAAATGTATTACTTCCAACAAGTTGCTTTCTTGTTCCATCTTACTGAAAACGAGGCTTTTCAGTCATCTTGCCCATGTGGTATGATTTGCATGTCTCAAGTGATTCAAAATCAAGTGAGTCCAAATGATCCATCTCCATGGAGTTTCTTCATGCATACATACTAATAGACATGGTTCACATGTCTCAAACTTTCCAAAAACGAGTGAGTCCAAAAGATCCATCAACATGGAGCTTCTTCATGTGTTTTATACCAATATGACTCAAATGGCAGTGCCACAAGTAGGTGGTACTATCATTACTATCTTATATCTTTTGGCATGAACATGTGTATCACTACGATCGAGATTCAACAAACCATTCATTTTAGGTGAGACCATTGAAGGTATTATTCAAATAAACAGAGTAACCATTATTCTCCTTAAATGAACAACCATATTGCGATCAACATAATCCAATCATGTCTATGCTCAATGCAAACACCAAATAACAATTATTTAGGTTTAACACCAATCCCGATGGTAGAGGGGGCGTGCGATGTTTGATAACATCAACCTTGGAAATACTTCCAACACATATCATCACATCGCCTTCAGCTAGTCTCCGTTCATTCCGTAGCCTTTTATTTTGAGTTACTAACACTTAGCAACCGAACCGGTATCTATTACCCTCGTGCTACTAGGAGTACTAGTAAAGTACACTTTAATATAATGTATATCCAATATACTTCTGTCGACCTTGCCAGCCTTCTGATCTACCAAGTATCTAGGGTAGTTCTGCTTCAGTGACCGTTCCTCTCATTACAGAAGCACTTAGTCTCGGGTTTGGGTTCAAACTTTGGGTTTCTTCACTAGAGCAGCAACTGATTTGCCGTTTCATGAAGTATCCCTTCTTGCCCTTGCCCTTCCTGAAACTAGTGGTTTCACTAACCATCAACAATTGATGCTCCTTCTTGATTTCTACTTTCGCGGTGTCAAACATCACGAATAGCTCAAGGATCATCATATCTATCCGTGATATGTTATAGTTCATCACGAAGCTCTAGTAGCTTGGTGGCAATGACTTTGGAGAACCATCACTATCTCTTAAGGAAGATTAACTCCCACTCGATTCAAGTGATTGTAGTACTCAGACAATCTAAGCACATGCTCAACGATTGATCTTTTCTCCCTTAGTTTGCAGGCTTAAGAAACTCGTCAGAGGTCTCATACCTCTTGACATGGGCACGAGCCTGAAATCCCAATTTCAGCCCTTTGAACATCTCATATGTTCCACGACGTTTCAAAAATCGTCTTTGGCGCCTCAGTTCTAAACCGTTTAACATTACTGAACTATCACGTAGTCATCAAAATGTGTATGTCAGATGTTTGCAACATCCACAGACAATGTTCGAGGTTCAGCACACCGAGCGGTGCATTAAGGACATAAGCCTTCTGCGTAGCAATGAGGATAGTCCTCAGTTTACGGACCTAGTCTGCATAATTGCTATTATCAACTTTCAACTAAATTTTCTCTAGGAACATATCTAAAACAGTAGAACTAAAGCGCAAGTTACGACATAATTTGCAAAGACCTTTTGACTATGTTCATGATAATTAAGTTCATCTAATTTAATGAACTCCCACTCAGATGGACATCCCTCTAGTCATCTAAGTGATACATGATCCGAGTCAACTAGGCCATGTCCGATAATCATGTGAGATGGACTAGTCATCATCAGTGAACATCTTCATGTTGATCGTATCTACTATATGACTCATGTTCGACCTTTCGGTCTCTTTGTTCCGAGGCCATGTCTGTACATGCTAGGCTCGTCAAGTCAACCCAAGTGTTTTGCTTGTGTAAATATGGCTTACACCCGTTGTATTCGAACGTTAGAATCTATCACACCCGATCATCACATGGTGCTTCGAAACAACGAACCTTCGTAACGGTGCACAGTTAGGGGCAACACTTTCTTGAAATTTTAGCGAGGGATCATCTTATTTATGCTACCGTCGTTCTAAGCAAATAAGATGTAAAAACATGATAAACATCACATGCAATCAAATAGTGACACGGTATGGCCAATACCATTTTGGTCCTTTTGATCTCCATCTTCGGGGCGCCATGATCATCATCGTCACCGGAATGACACCATGATCTCCATCATCATGTCTTCATGAAGTTGTCTCGCCAACTATTACTTCTACTACTATGGCTAATGGCTTAGCAATAAAGTAAAGTAATTATATGGTGTTATTCAATGACATGCAGGTCATACAATAAATTAGGACAACTCCTATGGCTCCTGCCGGTTGTCGTACTCATCGACATGCAAGTCGTGATTCCTATTACAAGAACATGATCAATCTCATACATCACATATATATCATTCATCACATCCTTTTGGCCATATCACATCACACAGCATATGTTGCAAGAACAAGTTAGACGTCCTCTAATTGTTGTTTCAAGTTTTTACATGGCTGCTATAGGTTTCTAGCAAGAACGTTTCTTACCTACACCAAAACCACACCGTGATATACCAATTGCTATTTACCCTTCATAAGGACCCTTTTCATCGAATCCGATCCGACTAAAGTGGGAGAGATAGACACCCGCTAGCCACCTTATGCAACTAGTGCATGTCAGTCGGTGGAACCTGTCTCACGTAAGCGTACGTGTAAGGTCGGTCCGAGCCGCTTCATCCCATGATGCCACCGAATCAAGATAAGACTAGTAACAGCAAGTAAATTGACAAAATCGATGCCCACAACAACTTGTGTTCTACTCGTGCATAGAATCTACACAATAGACCTAGCTCATGATGCCACTGTTGGGGAACGTAGTAATAATTCAAAATTTTCCTACGTGTCACCAAGATCAATCTAGGAGATACTAGCAACGAGAGAGAGAGAGAGAGAGAGGGAGTGCATCTTCATACCCTTGAAAATCGCTAAGCGAAAGCGTTACTAGAACGCGGTTGATGGAGTTGTACTCGCGGCGATTCAAATCGCGGAAGATCTGATCTAGCGCCGAACGGATGGCACCTCCGCGTTCAACACACGTACAGCCCGGGGACGTCTCCTCCTTATTGATCCAACAAGGAGAGAGGAGAAGTTGAGGGAGAGCTCCGGCAGCACAACGGTGTGGTGGTGGAGCTTGGAGTTCTCCTGGAGGGCTTCGCCAAGCACTACGGAGGAGGAGGTGGTGTTGGAGAGGGGGAGGGCTGCGCCAGAGGCAAGGGGTGCAGCTCCCATGTGCCTCCCCACTATATATAGGGGTGGAGGGGGCTGGTTTCTTGCCCTCCAAGTCCATTGGGGCGTTGGCAAAGGTGGGAGGAAAGAAATCCCATCATTTCCCTTCCCCACCGATTGTTATCCCCCCTTTTTAGGGATCTTGATCTTATCCCTTCGGGATATGATCTTATTCCTTCTAAGGGGGGGTCTTGGTGTGCCTTGAACAGGGGTGTGGGGCCTTGCCCCACTACCCACGTTCATGTGGGTCCCCCCATGCAGGTGTGCCCCACTCTGGAACCTTCTAGAACCTTCTCGGTACAATACCGAAAAATCCCGAACATTTTCCGGTGACCAAAATAGGACTTCCCATATATAAATCTTTACCTCCAGACCATTCCGGAACTCCTCGTGACGTCCGGGATCTCATCCGGGACTCCAAACAACATTTGGTATCTGCACACTAATTCCCATAACAACTCTAGCGTCACCGAACCTTAAGTGTGTAGACCCTACGGGTTCGGGAATCGTGCAGACATGACCCAGACAACTCTCTGGCCAATAACCAACATCGGGATATGGATACCCATGTTGGCTCCCACATGTTCCACGATGATCTCATCGGATGAACCACTATGTCGGGTATTCAATCAATCCCGTATACAATTCCCTTTGTCAATCGGTACGTTACTTGCCCGAGATTCGATCATCGGTATCCCAATACCTTGTTCAATCACGTTACCGGCGAGTCACTTCACTCGTTCCGTAATGCATGATCCCGTGACTAACTATTTAGTCACATTGAGCTCATTATGATGATGCATTACTGAGTGGGCCCAGAGATACCTCTCCGTCACACGGAGCGACAAATCCCAGTCTCTATTCGTGCCAACCCAACAGACACTTTCAGAGATACCCGTAGTGCACCTTTATAGCCACCCAGTTACGTTGTGACGTTTGGCACACGCAAAGCATTCTTACGGTATCCGGGAGTTGCACAATCTCATGGTCTAAGGAAATGATACTTGACATTAGAAAAGCTTTTATCAAACGAACTACGCGATCTTGTGCTATGCTTAGGATTGGGTCTTGTCCATCACATCATTCTCCTAATGATGTGATCCCGTTATCAATGACATCCAATGTCCATGGTCAGGAAACCATAACCATCTATTGATCAACGAGCTAGTCAACTAGAGGCTCACTAGGGACATGTTGTGGTCTATGTATTCACACATGTATTACGGTTTCTAGTTAATACAATTATAGCATGAACAATAGACAATTATCATGAACAAGGAAATATAATAATAACCATTTTATTATTGCCTCTAGGGCATATTTCCAACAACCATGGCCGCTACCTCCGGCGCCAAGTCATGGTCGCGCCAGCCCCCCGGCAACGATGTTGCTTGCACAAGCACGCGTCCATATAACTCCCTTTCCTCCGATGCGCTCCGCCATGGCCGCGCCCTCGTCCTCCCTCTGATGCTTGCATCATGGTCGCACTCCCTCCCCCTATCCCTCAAAGCTCATCGCCGTGGCTGCCTCCTCCTCCATCCCCACCCCCACCCCAAATGTTGCAACTGATGTGCTCACCCTTGGAAATCGTGTGGCTGCGTGCTACATCCCATGGCCGTGGCTGTGAGCTATTTTGTTCAGGGGAGGCCATGATTTTTTGTTGACGAGATGGAACCAAAAACTGGCGGCGGTGGAGCTGCGATCCAGAACAAGATCCTTGATCTCATCGTGGATGGCCAGCGAGTTTTCGGAGAGGCTGATCTTGCCCGGGCTGCGTTCAATCACTTCTCCACTATTCTTGGATCCCAGGATGGGCGCGCTGTCACTCTGGATCTCCAGGACATCGAGCATCCCTCCTTCGATCTCTCTGAGCTTGAAGCTCCATTCACCTCGGATGAGATCTGGGAGGCTATTAAAAAGCTTCCTTCCGGAAAGGCACCAGGCCCGGATGGCTTCACCGTGGATTTTCTTTGGTTATGCTGGGACATTATCAAGAGCGACCTCTGTGCGGTCTTTGACAAACTTTACGCTCTCAATGGACAAGCTTTCCAGAGGCTCAATGAAGCCCTGATCACTCTGATCCCCAAGAAGCCAGACGCTACCACCCCATTTGATTACCGGCCCATCAGCCTCATCTACATCGTCGCTAAACTGTTCGCCAAGGTTTTATCATTGCGGTTGGCACCTAGACTTGGGGAGTTGGTCTCCTCTAATTAAAGTGCCTTCATTGTGGGCCGGAGCGTGCATGAAAACTTCATTCTCGTCCAACAAACGGCACGACAACTTCACCAGCTCCGGCTTCCTCGCGTTCTGCTCAAGCTGGATATAGCCCGCGCCTTCGACTCGGTATCCTGGCCTTTTCTCCTTCAGATCCTTGAGCATCTTGGTTAGTTCTAGATGGCGCGAGTGGGTGTCTATCCTCATTTCCATGGCATCCACTCGGGTCATGATCAATGGCATTCCGGGCCCTCCCATTGCTCATCAACAAGGCCTTCGTCAGGGTGACCCTGTCTCCCTGATGCTCTTCACCATAGTCATTGACGCGCTGAACTCGCTCCTACAGTTTGCGGTAACCAAGGGCATCATCCAGCGACTCACCAACCGCCTGATTGCTTCGAGCATCTCCCTCTTTTCTGATGATGTGGTCATTTTCTGCCACCCCGATCCCTCCGAGCTAGCCGTCGTCAGCAGGCTCCTCGATTTCTTTGGGGCCGTGTCCGGTCTACGCACCAATTTTGCCAAGTGCTCGGCAGTGCCAATCCAGTGCACCCCTGAGGTTTCCGATGCGGTTGGCTCCTCCCTGACCTGCTCGGTCGTGGCCTTCCCCATCCAATACCTAGGCCCCCCCTCTCCCTCTGCAAGGTGCCCGCCACTCACTTGCTTCCCCTCATCGACAAGCTTCTCCACAAGTTGGCCACCTGGAAGGCCGCGCTTCTCTCGCGAGGGGAACGCCTGGCCTTGGTTCGACAAGTTCTTATGGCTATGCCTATGCACATTCTCCTGGCCATGTCACTCTCCCCACCTATCCTCAAGAAGGCGAACCGGATCATCCGCGACTTCCTATGGCATGGTCGCAAAGACGCTCGCATTGGATCCTGTCTTGTTGGCTGGGCAAGAGTTTGCCGCCCCATCGAGCTAGGCGGGCTCGGAATTCGTGATCTTCACCGCACCGACATCTCCCTTTGCGTCTGGTGGCTTTGGCTCCATGCTTCCAATGTCTCCCGCCCTTGGTCACACCTCCAGCCGCCCTCCGATCCCGAGGCTCTCCAGTTCCTCCGTGCCTCGACGACTTGGTGCATTGGCAATGGCACATCTTGTCGCTTCTGGACTGACAAATGGCTCCAGGGCTTCTCTATCAGCGACTTCTCCCCGAGCCTCACCGCTCTTGTCCCAAGCCGGCACCGTCGATCACGTACTATCGCTGCTGTCCTTCTGGATCGGGCATGGGTTAGCGACATCCACGACCACCTTGGCCCGGCGGCCGCGCTCGAGTACTTTGAGCTCTGGTGTCAGCTGCAGACTATCTCGTTATCCCAGGAGCCCGACACCACTCTATGGAAGTGGACTGAAAACGGGGTTTACTCTGCTTCTTCCTGCTATAATGCCCTATTCACCGGATCTACAACGTCCGTGCACTGGCGTCTTGTGTGGAAGTCAAGTGCCCCCCTCTCAGTCAAGTTCTTCATCTACCTTGCCTCCATCAACAGGTGTTGGACGGCCGACCAGCTACTGCGGCGTGGCCTACCGCATGAGTCGGCCTGTGTGCTGTGCTCTCAACGCGCCAAGACCCTGCATCATCTCCTAGTGGAGTGCATTTTCTCACGCACGGTTTGGCATGGCATCCTCTCCTGGTGCTGCCCCGAGATCACCATACCAGATGGCTCCCTTGGCTTCCTAGACTAGCTCAGCTCAGCCCTTACTCTGGCGACTCAGGATAAACGACGAGGGCTCTCCACCATTACTGCCTTGACGGTCTGGTCTATCTGGCATCATCGCAATGCGATCATCTTCGACAAGATCACCCCCTCCACCGCCTCCCTCCTGGCTACGATCCAGGATGATGCCCGCTCATGGGCCTGCACAGGAGTCAATTGAGTAGTATTATCTCTGTAACATAAGCTAATATCTGGGCTAAGCAACCCACTCAATGCTCGATGTGCATCTCTGACACGCCTTGTAGTGTACGTGCCCCGGATGCCTACCATGTATGTTCTCCCCTCTCTATCAATGCAATGATACGCTGACCGTAGCGTATTCGAGAAAAAAAAGCAATCAACGGAGCTGCAACTAGTGATACAAAATGCTACGATAGGGGTTAATGCTTGCTAGAACCAAAAAAGGGAGCGGATTCTGCAAATGGCGCGGAGAAGCTACAAACAGTACCTAAAAATGCTACAACCGGCGTCCAAGGAAGCTACCACCGGCTTCTTCAAAAGTTTCAAACAGAGATGGGGAAGCTGCGAGGAGGCCACTGTGCAAACCAAAAAAGCTACAACCGGCTGCGAGATAGTTGCAATGGTTCTTTTGAAAAGCTTCAAGCCAGAGAAACGGCATGCACGCTGAGCTACGGCCGAAGGCGACGATTTTTTTTGTTGCAACTATGTTGGTTTTTTGCTACCATGGTGACGGCTTTTTACTACATCCATCCGCGGCCCACGGTGCAGTTAGGAGCCATGATGGCGAGATGACATTTTTGCTGCAATCGTTGTCAATCTTTGCTACGACAGGTGAGAATTTTTGCTACATCCATTCATGACAGAGATGCGAATCGGCCGGGACGGCAATGACACCTCGTTTAGCTACGAGCCATCACCAGGGTCGACCCGGTGCTACAACCGCGTTGCTTTTTTGCTAACTAAAATTATATTTTTTCTTTATGCTTATGCCTTTATTTATTTTTCATGATATATGCTATTTATTGTTGAAAGTATATATGTTACTCTGTTAAGAGTCATTGTGCTTTAATCGCACTAGGGATTCCATAATGCTAGGACCGTCCTTGCATGCTTTGTGCCTTCACTCTCGGCGTCTACATGAGTGACCCAAGCGACGGCTTCATATTACTCTGCGTCACCCTCTTCATCTGCGCCTTCCTCTTTCGTGTCATCCACGTTAGAAGGTATGTAATAAATATCTATATATGTGACAATTAATGTAGCTTCGAACATGTTAACTTGTTTCTATATGATAGACAATGCAAGGTTTCTATAGGAAAAATCTAGAAACAACTGCAATTCCTATATCAACTAGTACATATACACGTGCAATGCACGTCTTAATATAATAGAATTATTTTCATAAAGGGAAAAGAAGTGATAGATGTGCTAATAGATTCAAAGAAAAAGAAATTATAGTGATGTATAAATGCCAGTGTTAGTTAAATATTGTAAAAGCAGGAAGTAGTATTCATGCCATAAAACTGTACGTTCATTTAAAAAGAACTGCACGTTGCTTCACTTTCTCCACATCCTCCCTTTTTCTTTTGAGAAATCTCCATCTGATGGTCATGTGGCAACACGGCCCATTGGGGTTAGTTATGGGCTTCTTTTTTCTGGAAGCGGCACATGATTGTTCTAGAACACAGTAGATGTAGCAGCAGTGTACTGTTCATGCGAATCCTGCTGATATTGGCCCTTGGATTTAAAAGATCAACGGTTATGATTGATGTTCTTAGTCCTACTCAAGACTCGTACACTATATAGTAGAATAGATATGCCAAGCTCCGGCGGTGCCTGACAGGCAGAGGTTTTTATCTTCAAGACCGAAGATGGCTTTGACACCAAGACACCACATGATTAGCATCTTTTGCGGCCCCTGGTGTCGCGATAGGAAACTAATGTTGAACGACAATCCAAAGTTATGGTTTTATCCCCATGCCATGTTACTCCATAATATTTGGTGGTAGTACTCCGAATTAGATTGTGGGAGTATGATTTGATTTGATCCATTTGATGGCAAGGAATAGACAGTCCAATTTATACCAGGGGTATTTTAAAGGAGCTCGATTTCTTTTCTTTTGAGCCTTTCTAATTCTTTGTCCCTTTGGGACTACTTTTTTTTGCGGGTACCTTTAGGACTATTTTGTACTCCCCTTTTTCTAACTAACTAGTTCACCGAAGGCGCGCGTTACCGGGCCCGTTCATTTTGAAAATATAACGACAGTAAGTTTCCTAATATATATAGTAAATTGATTGATAAGTTGAAAGGTAATGCTATTTTTATCAGAGCCCGAATTTATATGAGGGAGATATTATTATCTCATCTCAAGCTCCCATTCTTACGTTCATTTTTACACATACTTAGGCAGGCACAAAAGAAAAATGTTAATCTATCCAACATCTACCGGTCCGCTAGCATAAGATTAGACATATAGAGCAAGAACATTTAACAGCTTTCATCATCATCACATGGATTTTGCAACCACCGATAGCAGTACTTTCATGACATGTATCTTCAAAACATGTCAAAGGCCGGGTTGCTCATCGATACTTTACATCAACGTCAATCAACTCCATGCTTTGATATAGCCCAGCTTGGTTTTATTAGTTTCTTTTTTACCCGTTTCTGCAAAATTCCTTAAGGCATTGCGCCCATCCAGAATTCAGTTTCACAGTTTGGGTTTCAATAGTGCAGTTGACCAATTTGCAATGGGGGAGTATTCGTTTGTTGTTTTCCTAAGCAAAGAAACATCAACACTGCCAAATGTTTTTTTTTTCTTGAGGAAACGCAGGAGAACTGCGATGTCATTGCAGGAGAAAAGAAGCAAGAACGTCAACTATACAAAAGTTTAGCCTGTCACGCGGACGGGGCAAAGGAAAATAAAAGAAAGTGAAAATAAGGCGGCCTAGCGCCAGTGGCGGCTCCAGGAATTTGCAACCGGGTATTCATTTTGCCAAAATCATTGCTGTTTTTCAAAAATTGTCACTCTTTTGCCAAAATTAACATTGTTTTGTAAAAATCATGGGTATCCACATGAAGACCCAAGAATACCCCTAGCGCCGCCCCTACCTAGTGCTACTCTCGCAACATCAGGTGACTACCCCCGGCCATCACCCACATGTCGAGCTCATTGCCAATTCGTTCCAGAGTCTCCTCCAGGGTATGCTCCACGTCGTTGAAGATCCTTACATTTTGTTACTTCCAAATGCCCCAGAGGATAAGGAGCACGATCGAACGCGACCGCTTGACAAGCGATGCTGACTCGCCAAGCTACGCCAGCCAGTCCACGAGGAAGCCCCCAGCTGCGGGCCAAGTCGTAGGGTGCAGTGATGGGATGGCGAGATGCACCACTGCCGCCGCCCATAGCTGCCTCGACCGAGGGCACTCTTGGAAGAGGTGCATGTTGGTTTCCAGGTGGCGGCGACAGAGCGGACAGAATTAGCTATTTGGCCATTGTCGTGCCGATAGCCTATCTATTGTGAGCGGTTTGTTGATAGACAAAAGCCATGCGAATAGCTTAATTTTGGTGGGTGCCCACACCTTCCAAATGATCTCGAAGACTAGCGATCTGGTAGAGGCCAGGAATTGCAGGCGATATGCCGATGCCGTGGTGAATTTCTGGGATTCTGTGAGGTTCCAGGAGAACTTATCTTGCCCTGCAGAGAGCGAACCGGCCGCGGAAATCTTAGACCATAGGGCCACGAACTCCAAGAGGAGGGCGGGAGTGACGCGACCCTACACGTCCTTTACCCACCTCCCGTCCCATAGTGCATCCTGGACCGATCGCCTTTTGCACCGAGAGAGCATGAAGATGCCCGACGCGATGGTGATTGGGGCCTCCCCAAGCAGCCAGCTGTCGAACCAAAAGCTCGCTGCTTTGCCGTCATGGACAGTCGCGGTGGTGGCAGCCGCGAAGAGCGGCCGCTCGGGTGTGGAGCACGGGACAGGCAGCCCGATTCATGGCCTTGACGTCGCCACGCGCTCTAGCCATAGCCAGTGCAATCTCAATGCCAGTGCAAAATGTTGTAGGTCCAAAATGCCGAGGCCACCAAGCTCGCGCGGTCGACAGATGCGTCCCAATGCCACCTTGCATTGCCCGCCATGACAGAAATCCTGGCCCTTCCAAAGCCAGGCGCGCCTGATCTTGTCGATCTGTCGACGTACCCACACCGGCAGCTCGTGTACAAACATCCAATAGACCGTAAAGGCCGAGAGCACGGAGTTGGGCAGCACCAGGTGCCCTGCAGCAGCAAGCATCTTGAATTTCCAGCCCGCCAGTATTGCCACGATCTTGTCAATGAGCGGCTGAAGATCTATCTTGTGCAGCTTGCGAAGAGATAGAGGGAGGCCGAGTAATTTGCAAGGGAAGGTCCCATGCGGCGCCCCCAGCGACCCAGCTATGTCTGCTATCGAGAAGCTCGGGCCATTGATGGCTGTCACCGTGCTCTTGTTGAAGTTGATTCTTAGCCCCGTGGCATCTCCGAAGGCATGAAGGAACGATCATAGGGTAAGCACATCTTGTTGGACGGGGTTGAGGAAGATTGCAACATCGTCGACATATATACATGGAGGTACGGAATGCTGGCACCTTGCCATTGATCTTTGATAAGGCCCCTTCTTGCACGGCATTGACGAGGAGCTGTTGTAGAGGCTCCATGGCAAGGATGAACAAGAAGGGAGATAGCGGGTCCCCCTTCCTAAGCCCCCGACGATGCCTGATTGCTGGGCCTACTACACCGTTGACAAGCACCCGAGAGGACACCGATGCAAGGAGCAAGGAGATCCAGTCACACCATCTTTGCCCAAAACCCCTAGCTCACAACATATCAAACAAGTAAGTCTAGGACACCATGTTGAATGCTTTGACAATATTGAGCTTGATTAGGAGCATTGGTCTCTTGGTATGGTGGAAATGCCTTGCCATTCCTTGGACGAACAGGAAGTTGTCCTGAATGCATCTGCCTTTAATAAAGGTGCTTTTGCACCGGCGCAATCAGGCTATCAAGTCGTTTGGCAAGACGTGAAGCCAGAATTTTGGTGAATATCTTGATGACACTATGTAGCAAGTGTCGATGTCAAAACCGGTGGATCTCAGTGATAACCCACAAGTATAGGGGATCTCAACAGTTTTTGAGCGTAGAGTATTCAACCCAAATTTATTGATTTGACACAAGGGGAGCCAAAGAATATTCTCAAGTATTAGCAATTGAGTTGTCAATTCAACCACACCTGAAAGACTTAATATCTGCAGCAAAGTATTTAGTAGCAAAGTAATATGGAAGTAACGGTAACAGTGGCAAAAGTAACCGTAGCAGTTTTGTAGTAATTGTAACAGTGGCAACAGTAAAGTAACTAAGCAAAGAGCAATATGTGAAAAGCTCGTAGGCATTGGATAAGTGATGGATAATTATGTCGGATGGATTCCTCATTAAATAATTATAACATAGGGTGACATAGAACTAGCTCCAGTTTATCAATGTAATGTAGGCATGTATTCCGAATATAGTCATACGTGCTTATGGAAAAGAACTTGCATGACATCTTTTGTCCTACCCTCCCGTGGCAGCGGGGTCCTATTGGAAACTAAGGGATATTAGGGCCTCCTTTTAATAGAGTACCGGACCAAAGCATTAACACTTAGTGAATACATGAACTCCTCAAACTACGGTCATCACCGGTAGGTATCCCGATTATTGTCACTTCGGGGTTAACAGATCATAACACATAATAGGTGACTATAGACTTGCAAGATAGGATCAAGAACTCACATATATTCATGAAAACATAATAGGTTCAGATCTGAAATCACGGCACTCGGGCCCTAGTGACAAGCATTAAACATACCAAAGTCATAGCAACATCAATCTCAGAACATAGTGGATACTAGGGATCAAACCCTAACAAAACTAACTCGATTACATGGTAAATCTCATCCAACCCATCACTGTCCAGCAAGCCTACGATGGAATTACTCACGCACGGCGGTGAGCATCATGAAATTGGTGATGGAGGAAGGTTGATGATGACGACAACGACGGATTCCCCTCTCCAAAGCCCCGTATGGACTCCAGATCAACCCTCCCGAGAGAGATTAGGGCTTGGCGGCGGCTCCGTATCGTAAAATGCGATGAATCCTTCTCTCTGTTTTTTTCTCCCCGAATGTGAATATATAGAGTTGGAGTTGAGGTCGGTGGAGCATCAGGGGGCCCATGAGGCAGGGGGGCGTGCCCAGGGGGGTAAGCGCGCCCGCCACCCTCCTGGACAGGGTGTGGTCCCCCTGGCCTTGATTCTTTTGCAGTATTTTTTATTAATTACAAAAATATTCTCCGTGGAGTTTCAGGTCATTCTGAGAACTTTTATTTCTGCACAAAAATAACAACATGGCAGTTCTGCTGAAAACAACGTCAGTCCGGGTTAGTTCCATTCAAATCATGCAAGTTAGAGTCCAAAACAAGGGCAAAAGTGTTTGGAAAAGTAGTTACGATGGAGACGTATCAACTCCACCAAGCTTAAACCTTTGCTTATCCTCAAGCAATTTAGTTGATAAACTGAAAGTGATAAAGAAAAACTTTTACAAACTCTGTTTGCTCTTGTTGTTGCAAATATGTAAAGCCATCATTCAAGTTTTCAGCAAATATTATGAACTAACCATATTCACAATAACACTTAGGTCTCATGTTTACTCATATCAATGGCATAATCAACTAGCGAGCAATAATAATAAATCTCGAATGACAACACTTTCTCAAAACAATCATAATATGATATAACAAGATGGTATCTCGCTAGCCCTTTCTGGGACCACAGAACATAAATGCAGAGCACCTTTGAAGATCAAGGACTGACTAAACATTGTAATTCATGGTAAAAGAGATCCAGTCATAGTCATACTCAATATAAATTAATAGTAATGCATCCAAATGACAGCGGTGCTCTCCAGCGGGTGCTTTTTAATAAGAGGATAATGACTCAACATAAAAGTAAATAGATAAGCCCTTCGAAGAGGGAAGCAGGGATTTGCAGAGGTGCCAGAGCTCGAGTTTTGAAATAGAGATAAATAATATTTTGGGTGGCATACTTTCATTGTCAAAATAAAAATTGAGAGATCTCGATATCTTCCATGCTACACACACTATAGGCGGTTCCCAAACAGAATGGTAAAGTTTATACTCCCCCACCACCAACAATCATCAGTCCATGGCTTGCCCGAAACAACGGGTGCCTCCAACTAACAACAATCCTAGGGGAGTTTTTTTTTTGCAATTATTTTGATTTGATTTGAGCATGGTACTAGGCATCCCAGTTATCGGCCATTTTCTCGTGAATGAGGAGCGGCGTCCACTCCTCGTGAGAATAACCCACCTAGCATGGAAGATATAGACAACCCTAGTTGTTACATGAGATGTTCGAGCATACAAAACAAAATTTTATTTGAAGGTTTAGAGTTTGGCACATACAAATTTACTTGGAACGGCAGGTAGATACCGCATATAGGAAGGTATGGTGGACTCATGTGGAATAACTTTGGGGTTTATGGATTTTGGATGCACAAGCAGTATTCCCGCTTAGTACAAGTGAAGGCTAGAAAGAGACTGGGAAGCGACCGACAACAGTCATGAACATGCATTAAAATTAATCAACACTGAGTGCAAGCATGAGTAGGATATAATCCACCATGAACATAAATATCGTGGAGGCTATGTTGATTTTGTTTCAACTACATGTGTGAACATGTGCCAAGTCGAGTCACTCGAATCGTTCAAAGGAGGATACCACCCTATCATACCACATCACAACCATTTTAATAGCATGTTGGCATGCAAGCTAAACCATTATAAACTCCTAGATAATTAAGCATGGCATAAGCAACTACAATCTCTAATTGTCATTGCAAACATGTTTATTCATAATAGGCTGGATCGGGAATGATGAACTAATCATATTTACAAAAACAAGATAGGTCGAGTTCATACCAGCTTCTCTCATCTCAATCATTCCATCATATATCACCATTATTGCCTTTACTTGCATGACCGAACGGTGTGGATAATAATAATAGTGCACATGCATTAGACTAAGCTGGAATCTGCAAGCATTCAATTCAAAGGAGAAGACAATGTAATATGGGCTCTTGGTTAAATCAACAATAATGCATATGAGAGCCACTCAACATTTTCATCATGGTCTTCTCTTCTCGACCCCCAAAGAAAAGAAAAGAAACAAAACTATTTACACGGGAAAGCTCCCAACAAGCAAAAGAAGAACGAGAAATCTTTTTGGATTTTCTTTTAATTACTACTACTACAGGCATGGAAAGTAAACTAGCTAAAAGCTATAACTATTTTTTTTTGGTTTTTCTTAAGGTTTTTCAAACACACAAGAAGAAAGCAAGAAAAGAAAATAAACTAGCATGGATAGTACAATGGAAAAGTATGAGCACTGGCAACTAGAATGAGTGTGTGAACATGAATGTAATGTCGGTGAGAAATACGTACTCCCCCAAGCTTAGGCTTTTGGCCTGAGTTGGCCTATGCCCATGGATCGAGGCTACTCTCTCCGGTGTACTGAGGAGTGTCATCTGAGTACTGGTTGGCGATCTCCTCTGGGTCCCACTGATAAAAGGACTATCGATAAGGGTCAAGTGGTGGTTCCGGCTCAGGCTCTAGGGCTGGTGTCAGGCTCCGGTATGCGTAAACGGCCTCCGGCAAGATGAGGTACGTGCCTGAAAACATGTTAAACAAAGAGGGTGCAGGCAAGATAATAGTCTCACTGTGAGTTTTATTAAATCTCAAATTATACTTAAGCATCATCTCATTATTCTTAACAATAAATTCATGTGCTACCATACTCTTATAATCTAGAAAAATAGGGGGCAACAACTTTTCCTATTTCTCATAATGCCTAATAGGTATCCTAAAGTGTTTAGCAAGGCGTGAAGCAAAGATGCCTCCAAAGATGGGGCCCTTTGTACGGTTCAGACGTAATCGTTTAGCAATAATAGCGCCTAAACTAAAAGTGTTATTGTGAAACAAAGCATGGCTCAAAATAACAATATCAGGGGCGCTAAGGTTTCCACAGTTCCCACGACCGATTAAGCATCTACTAGCAAATATTGCAAAGTAATGTAAAACAGGAAAGTGTATGCTAGTAATTCTTGCATCGAAAACCTTCATCGTCTCCCCTACAATGATCATATCAATAAACCCTTCCACATTGCTATGATGTGGTTCCTCTATGCTGCCATCAAAGGGTATCTTGCAAACCCCACAGAAGTCATAAAGTGACATCTCCTTAACCTCATCATATAAGTGAAACTCCACTGAAGGTGGTGATTTCCTAGCATGGAAATAAAAAAATTTCACACAAATATTAGTGAGTAGGAGATACTGATCGAGCTGGTCGTGGAGGAAGTCGGTGAGGCCTGCATTCTCAGCCAAATGATAAAAATCATCATGAATCTCGGCTGCTCTCAAGAATTCATCACAAAGCCATTCACACGGCCGAACGTCTGCAGTGCGAGGAAGATTGTATTTCGGCTTTTTATTCTCTTCACTCTGCTTATCCTTCGAGCTTTGGCTCGAAGAGCCCCTCAACATTCTCCTCAACATTTTCTTCCTGTGAAATTTTCTGAAATTTTTAGTGACTCACAATAAAAATGAACCAAACTCAACAAAATTGATAGCAACTACTCCCACAAGTGCCTAGAGACTATATCATGCATTAGAACTACTTGGGACCAAATAAATTTGACATGCAAGCTTCAAGAACAAGGTCACCTAGGCAGTAAAAATTTGCAAGGAATAAAGCACTAGAACAAAAACTAATTGGACCATTGGAGGAGTTACATACCAAAGAACAATCCCCTAAAGTAGTTTTGTGATTGGAGCTTTGAGCAAGGAGATCGAAAATGGCAGCAAGATGAGCTAGAACTCGTGCTTGAGCTAGTTAGTGATTTTTTTGGGAGTAAGAAGGAGTGTGTGGGTGCTGGAATGAGTGGAGGGGAGCCACCAGGGCCCCACGAGGCAGGGGGCGCGCCCCAGGGGGGCGCCCTGGACCGTTGTGGCCAGCTGGTTGCCCCCTCAGGTGTGTTCTCAGTGCCAGATATTCTCAAATATTCTAGAAAAAATCATATTTCATTTTCAGGGCATTTGGAGAACTTTTATTTTCTAGGTATTTTTTATTGCAAGGATAAATCAGAAAAACAGACAGAAAATACTATTTTTGCTTTATTTAATCTAAATAACAGAAAGTAAAAAGAGGGTACAGAAGGTTATGCTTTCTAACTTCGTCCATCTCATGCTCATCAAAAGGAATCCACTAACAAGGTTGATCAAGTCCTGTTAACAAACTCATTCCGAATCGCATGAAACCGGAGAATTTTTGAATAGCACTAGGTTACCTCAACGGGGATATGTACATCCCCAATAATAAGAATATCATATTTCTTCTTGATAGTAGGAAGAGGAAATTCAAAACCTCCAATAATAATCGATGGAAATTTTCCAATAGAATTGATACTGTGAACTTGAGGTTGTTTCCTCGGAAAGTGTACCGTATGCTCATTACCATTAACATGAAAAGTGACATTGCCTTTGTTGCAATCAATAACACCCCATGCAGTATTCAAAAATGGTCTACCAAGGATAATTGACATACTATCGTCCTCGGGAATATCAAGAATAACAAAGTTCGTTAAGATAGTAACGTTCGCAACCACAACAGGCACATCCTCACAAATACCGACAGGTATAGCAGTTGATTTATCGGCCATTTGCAAAGATATTTCAGTAGGTGTCAACTTATTCAAATCAAGTCTACGATATAAAGTGAGAGGCATAACACTAACACCGGCTCCAAGATCACATAAAGCAGTTTTAACATAGTTTCTTTTAATGGAGCATGGTATAGTTGGTACTCCTAGATCTCCTAGTTTCTTTGGTATTCCACCCTTAAAAGTATAATTAGCAAGCATGGTGGAAATTTCAGCTTCCGGTATCTTTCTTTTATTTTTAACAATATCTTTCATGCACTTAGCATAATGATTCATTTTAAGCATATCAGTCAAACACAAACGTAAAAAGATAGGTCTAATCATTTCAGCAAAGCGCTCAAAGTCCTCATCACCCTTTTTATTTGATGGTTTAGGAGGAAAAGGCATAGGTTTCTGAACCCATGGTTCTCTTTCTTTACCGTGCTCCTAGCAACGAAGTCTCTCTTATCATAATGTTGATTCTTTGATTGTGGGTTATCAAGATCAACAGCAGGTTCAATCTCTACATCATTGTTATTGCTAGGTTGAGCATCAACATGAACATTATCATTAACATCATCATTTGGTTCATATTCATCACCAGATTGTGTTTCAGCATCAGAAATGGAAACATCATTGGGATTCTTAGGTGTGTCTACAACAGGTTCACTAGAAGCATGCAAAGTCCTATCATTTTTCTTCTTCTTCCTTTTAGAAGGACCAGGTGCATCAACATTAGTTCTTTGAGAATCTTGCTCAATTCTCTTAGGGTGGCCCTCAGGATAGAAAGGTTCCTGAGTCATTTTACCCCCTCTAGTCATAACTCTGACAAAATTATCATTTTTCTTATCATTTAATTCATTGAGCAAATCATTTTGAGTTTTAAGCACTTGTTCTACTTGAGTGGTAATCATTGAAGCATGTTTACTAATGAGTTTAAGTTCACCTTTAACTCTAGACATATAATCACTCAAGCATTCAATCATATAAGCATTACTTTTTAATTGTCTACCAACATAAGCATTGAAGTTTTCTTGTTTAGCCATAAAGTCATCAAACTCATCCAAGCATTGGCTAGCAAACTTAGTAGACGGGATTTCAGCTTTATCATATCTATAGAGATAATTTACCTTTACTACCTGTGTCGGGTTATCAAGACCATGTATTTCTTCAATAGGTGGTATATTAAGGCCATGTATTTCTTCAACAGGAGGTAAATTATTAACTTCTTCAGCTTTAATATCCTTTTCTTTCATAGATTTCTTTGCCTCTTGCATATCTTCAGGATTGAGAAATAGAACACCCCTTTTCTTCGGAGTTGGCTTAGGAGTTGGTTCAGGAAGTGTCCAATTGTTTTCATTAGTCAACATATTATTCAATAACAATTCATCTTGATCAACAGTTCTTTCCCTGAAAACACAACCGGCACAACTATCCAGGTGGTCTCTGGAAGCATCGGTTAGTCCATTATAAAAGATATCGAGTATTTCATTTTTCTTGAGAGGATGATCAAGCAAAGCATTAAGTAATTGGAGAAGCCTCCCCCAAGCTTGTGGGAGACTCTCTTCTTCAATTTGAACAAAATTATATATTTCCCTTAAAGCAGCTTGTTTCTTATGAGCGGGGAAATATTTAGCAGAGAAGTAATAAATCATATCCTGGGGACTACAAACACAACCAGGATCAAGAAAATTAAACCATATTTTAGCATCACCCTTTAATGAGAACGGAAATAATTTAAGGATATAATAGTAACGAGTTTTCTCATCATTAGTGAATAGGGTGGCTATATCATTTAACTTAGTAAGATGTGCCACAACAGTTTCAGATTCATAGCCATAAAAAGGATCAGATTCAACCAAAGTAATTATCTCAAGATCGACAGAGAAATCATAATCCTTATCAGTAACACAGATAGGTGAAGTAGCAAAAGCAGGGTTGTATTTCATTCTAGCATTTGGAGACTTCTTTTAGCTTAGCTAATAATTTCTTAAGATCAGATCTATCATTGCAAGCAAGAAAATCTCTAGCAGTTTCTTCATCCATAACATAACCCTCAGGCACATCATGCAATTCATATCTAGGGGGAGAATCTTCATCATCACTTTCATCAGTATTATCAGTTTCAATAATTTCATTCTCTCTAGCCCTAGCAAGTTGTTCATCAAGAAATTCACCTAATGGCACAGTATTATCAAGCATAGAAGTAGTTTCATCATAAGCATCACTCATAGCAGAAGTGGCATCATCAATAACATGCGACATATCAGAATTACTAGCAGAAGCAGGTTTAGGTGTCGCAAGTTTACTCAAAACAGAAGGTGAATCAAGTGCAGGGCTAGATGGCAGTTCCTTACCTCCCCTCATAGTTGAGGGAAAAATCTTAGTTCTTTCGTCTTTCAAGTTCCTTATAGTGATCAGCAGATATAAATCCCAAGTGACTCAAAGAATAGAGCTATGCTCCCCGGCAACGGCGCCAGAAAATAGTCTTGATAACCCACAAGTATACGGGATCGCAACAATTTCTGAGGGTAGAGTATTCAACCCAAATTTATTGATTCGACACGAGGGGAGCCAAAGAATATTCTCAAGTATTAGCAGTTGAGTTGTCAATTCAACCACACCTGAAAGACTTAATATCTATAGCAAAGTATTTAGTAGCAAAGTAATATGGAAGTAATGTTAACAGTGGCAAAAGTAACAGTAGCAGTTTTGTAGTAATTGTAACAGTGGCAACAGTAAAGTAACTAAGCAAAGAGCAATATGTGAAAAGATCGTAGGCATTGGATAAGTGATGGATAATTATGTTGGATGGATTCCTCATGAAATAGTTATAACATAGGGTGACATAGAACTAGCTCCAGTTCATCAATGTAATGTAGGCATGTATTCCGAATATAGTCATACATGCTTATGGAAAAGAACTTGCATGACATCTTTTGTCCTACCCTCCCGTGGCAGCGGGATCCTATTGGAAACTAAGGGATACTAAGGCCTCCTTTTAATATAGTACCATACCAAAGCATTAACACTTAGTGAATACATGAACTCCTCAAACTACGGTCATCACGGGTAAGTATCCCGATTATCGTCACTTCGGGGTTAACGGATCACAATGCATAATAGGTGACTATAGACTTGCAAGATAGGATCAAGAACTCACATATATTCATGAAAACATAATAGGTTCAGATCTGAAATCATGGTACTCGGGCCCTAGTGACAAGCATTAAGCATAGCAAAGTCATAACAACATCAATCTCAGAACATAGTGGATACTAGGGATCAAACCCTAACAAAACTAACTCGATTACATGGTAAATCTCATCCAACCCATCACCGTCCAGCAAGCCTACGATGGAATTACTCACGCATGGTGTTGAGCATCATGAAAATTGTGATGGAGGAAGGTTGATGATGACGACGGTGACGGATTCCCCTCTCCGGAGCCCCGAACGGACTCTAGATCAACCCTCCCGAGAGAGATTAGGGCTTGGCGGCGGCTCTGTATCGTAAAACACGATGAATCATTCTCTGATTTTTTTTCTCCCCGGACGTGAATATATAGAGTTGGAGTTGAGGTCAGTGGAGCATCAGGGGGCCCACGAGGCAGGGGGCGCGCCCAGGGGGTAGGCGCGCCCCCACCCTCGTGGACAGGGTGTGCCCCCCTAGCCTTGATTCTTTTGCCAGTAGTTTTTTATTAATTCCAAAAATATTTTCCGTGGAGTTTCAAGTTATTCCGAGAACTTTTATTTCTGCACAAAAATAACACCATGGCAGTTCTGCTGAAAACAATGTCACTGGGTTGGTTCCATTCAAATCATGCAAGTTAGAGTCCAAAACAAGGGCAAAAGTGTTTGGAAAAGTAGATACGATGGAGACGTATCACTCGAGTAGGGGGTCCCGAACTATGCATCTAAGGCTAATGGTAACAGGAGGTGGGGGACACAATGTTTACCCAGGTTTGGGCCATCTCTATGGAGGTAATACCCTACTTCCTGCTTGATTGATCTTGATGAATATGAGTATTACAAGAGTTGATCTACCATGAGATCGTAATGGCTAAACCCTAGAAGTCTAGCCTATGATTCTGATTGTTGTTATATGGACTAAACCCTCCAGTTTATATAGACACCATCAGGGGCTAGGGTTACACAAAGTCGGTTACAGGGAAAGGAATCTACATATCCGAATCGCCAAGCTTGCCTTCCACGCAAAGGAGAGTCCCATCCGAACATGGGAAGAAGTCTTCTATCTTGTATCTTCATAGCCCAACAGTATGGCCCATGTATATAGTCCAGTTGTCCAAGGACTCCTTAATCTAGGACTCCCTCAGTAGCCCCTGAACCAGGCTTCAATGACGATGAGTCTGGCGCGCAGATTGTCTTCGGCATTGCAAGGCGGGTTCCTTCTCCGAATACTTCAAAGTAGATTCCAAACACGAGAATCATGTCCGACTCTGCAAAACAAGTTCCATACACAATCGTAGCTAGAGAGTATAATATTTCACGAAATCCACTGACAACTTTTCGTAGTGTGACATCACGCCACTGCCCATTATTCGAACCATTCTTTACCCTGCCGCTCCATATTTCGAGGTGCGGTTTTATTGGCACGTCTTGTCAAAGCAGAGATCGTGTCCCCTTATCACAGGATTCTCATCAATACGGGCATGGGTAACACAACCGTGCCATCTGCATGGCCCTTGGGGAACAGGCGAGTTTTAAGGCGAGTGGGGAGGCGCATAATATTCACTGCCTTTATAAAGGGATAATGATTCTTCCTTTTTCACCCACGCCTTCTCCTTCCTCTGCCCATCCATTCTCGAGCTCCAGCGCCCAAGCTCTCACCTTTTCCGCCCAAAAAGTACTCCAACCATGTTCAGATCCGAAGCAGGAGGCAAGTGGATGGCCTCCTCCGTCAAGGAGAAGGATATCACGAAGCTCCGGGAGGCCGGGTACTTGGCCACGGAAATTGCTCACCGACTTTCGGCCAAGGGACAGATAGTCCCCAACCCGCAGCCCCAGGAGAGGGTGGTGTTCCTCTCACACTTCGTCCGCAAGCTAGGATTCCCTCTCCACCCGTTCGTCCGCGAAATAATGTTCTACTACAGGTTAGACTTCCACGATCTGGCCCCCAACTCTATCCTCAACATCTCGGCATTTATTGTCGTGTGTGAGGCCTTCCTCCGCATCCCACCTCACTTCGGGCTATGGCTGAAGACCTTCAATGTGAAGTCGAAGGTGGTGAGTGGTCAACAAGCAGAGTGCGGAGGTGCCATGGTGGGCAAGATGCCCAATGTCACCTGGCCCGAGGGCTCCTTTGTGGAGATTGTCAAAGGGTGACAGTCGGGGTGGTTCTACATCACCGAGCCGCGCGGCACCAACTGGGCGTCGACTCCCGCGTTCTGGTCTGGAGTCCCGATGCGGCTCACTTCTTGGCAAGAGAAGGGCCTGACCTGGTCTTTTTCGGACGAGCTGACAGCGCTCCAAATGCGTGTTCAGAGCATGATAAACAAGAGAATCAAGCTCGCCAACGTGATCCAGGTGATGCTCGTTCGCCCAATCCTTCCGTGCCAATGTCAAACTTGCTATCTATGGGAGTTCGATCCGGCCAAGCACCAGACGCTACTGGAGCTCTTCGGCACGACGCACGAAGATATCTGGAAGGTGCTCTTCAAGGCCAACGAGACACCACCGCCCACGATCGAGGATCGTGGGCATGACTTAACTCACCCTGCTAATCCAGTAAGTTATTTCATGTTTTCAAGGTATACCCTTTACTTGTATACTCGAGGAAGGCATCTAAGCCTCCCTATCAATTTTTTTAGGACTAGACAGAGATGGCGGAGCGGATTAACTATCTGTCTCTGTTGCCCGAAGGCCCCGAAATCCCGCTTCTGACGAAGATGCTAGTTCCGGCGCCTTATCAGGTGCTGGAGAAGAAGGCCAAGGGGACCAGAGGTGGTCTCCACCGCAAGGGTAATTCGGATGTGACGTCCGAAGATGCCGAGGCGCACTTCTCTGCTGCCGAAGACGACAAGGAAGAGGAGGAGGAAGAAGAAAGCCGCTCCCCCCTGTAGGGGGGAGAAAGAAGATGATGGCATCCACGCATCTGGAGGCCGAGGCATCCAAGAAGGGGAAAGATTCCCTTCCGGATAGCTCTGCAGCGGCCACTGACAACAGCCGGGAGTGGGAGCCCAGGGAGAAGCCCCTGGCCAAATTGTAAGTGTCCGGACACGTTCATTTATCCGGCCTCTTTACTTCATCATGTTAATGTGCTAAATTATGCATTTGCAGTCCGGCTCGGTCCAACCTCGAGCGGTCCTTATCTTCAGAGGATTCGCTGGACCCGACGACGATGGAAAGTGGGACCCTTCCATTGTCCTCCTCTCCCCGGGACCTGGATGGCACCGAGGCATCGCCCGAAGGGTCCCTGGCCCGGGAGAGAATCCAGAGGCCGTCAAGGAGGCGCTGGAGGGCGAAGCCTCGGCTACCGGACACATGGGGGAGCAAGGCCCCATGGACACCGATGGTGGGGGCCATATCCACATTGGCCCTCGGCCGAATATAGTTCCGGAGACACAAGAGGCTCCGGAATCAGGCGGGACACCTCTTTCAAAAGAGGGAGGCACCAGACAGTTTGTTGGAAGCGCTGCAAGGTGCCTCCACTGTTGACGAACACCGTACCCTTATGGGTACGGTGATTGAGAGGATCCAGTCCGCAAAGAGTGGATTGACCAAAGCATGCAGTAGCCTTCTAACAAGCTTTGAGCTAAGCAACACAACTATAAAAAGAATGTCACAGTATAGATAGTAGCCCCTGATACTCTGTCCGGTGTTCGGAAAGAAAATCCGGACAGAGGATCAAATAATTTTCGTAGGAGTCTAATCTAATATGTCTATGTGAATAAGCAGGCATCGCTGCTAGCTGCGACCGCTCATATTGTGGAACTCTTCCGACTGAGGCAGAGTCTGGAGCGGGCCGAGGAAGAGCTCGGCCGCGTGAAGAAGCAGCTGGAGGATAGTCAAGGTATGTCGTAACCTTGTATATATTCAGGAAGGATGAATGATTCGTGCTGACTAAAGTGCCATGGTATTTATTAGGGGCAACTACCGAAGTAGAGGCCCTCAAGAAGGCGCTGGCCGAGGCCGAGGACAAAGCGGCGAAGGAACGGGCCGCACGCGAGAAGCATGAGGCCCGGGTCAGTGAGGTCCAGCAAGAGCTCCAGGACACCGTCAAGAAGTGTGAGTCCTTGGAGCGCGACCTTAAGGAGCAAGAGTCCAAACTTGCCAAAGTCCGCCAGAGCGCACACGATGCCCGAGCCGAAGCCTAGGGCGCCCTCCAGGAAATTCGGGCAGCCAAGAAGACCGCGACGGGTAAGGCTTTTATTATGCAGAGAAGATATGTGAAGGAAAGGTTCCTCTTACTGACCCGGATTTGGAGTTCTCCAGGGGCGTTTACGGATCTGCCATGCAGCGTGTCAGATGCTGCGGAATTTTATCGAGCCGAAGAGGGCAGATCTATGGAGAAGCTATTCTAGTCGCAATACCTTGCGCCAGAACATCCAGTGCCCTTTAGCGATCAGCTGAAACAACTGGTCGAGCTGCATAGGGCGGCTGAACTAGCCATGAAGGATTTGATAATCCGGCTATGGACTGCCGAAGCCATTCCCAGCAGCTACTTCAGACTTGTGAAGCGGCTTGTCAGTGCTTGCCCTCGGCTTGATGCCATCAAGCGGTCGGTCTGCATCGAAGGCACGCGAATGGCCTTTGCCAACGCCAAGATGCACTGGGCAAAGATGGATGCCATGAAGTTGATGACCGAGGGACCGCCCGCGAGCAAGGAGCACCGCACACCCCAACTGTATTTTGACAGTGTCCTGGAGGGATCCCGCCTTGTGGCGGAGCAATGTGCTAAGGACATCATATTCCCATGAATACACTCATGTTATCATGTCATGTACTATGAAACAAATCTGTTATGTAATATAATGTCTGTTATTTCAAATTTTACCTCCTGTGCGGCCGTTTTGTTAAATCTAAGAGTTGGCCAGTCATCGGCTTCTGCCCCCACATAGGTAGTACAGGGGTGTTCGGGATAAATCTAAACACTCTTTATCCAAGGTTTTCGTCCTTTAAGTACGTGTTTAGCGCAACGAACCAGGCAATCAGACTATGCGGCTTTATTACTCTCACTTAGCCATAGGAGTTTGACAAGAAAAAATTTAGGTGCATCCCCTGGTGCTTGGAAGTTCGGACTTGGGGCGTTATACACGCCTGATCGGATAAAAACCGATTCATCGCATAATGCAGAAAAATCGCTAAAGATTTGTAACCTCTCGAACAGCTGACCGGCTCTCGCCGCATCATGCTAGTCAGTTTCAGCTTTCTCTACTGAGGTGCTCGTCCGGAAGAACCGGGACACAATCGCAGTAGTTCTCCCTTTACTACCCTAGCTGATATAGCGGAACGTAAGGTGGTAAGCACAGGAGCCGGGTGAGGGAGTTCCGAATTAGGGGGTGTCCGGATAGCCGAACTATCATCATCGGCCGGACTCCAAGACTATGAAGATACAAGACTGAAGACTTCGTCCCGTGTTCGGATGGGACTTTCCTTGGCGTGGAAGGCAAGCTTGGCGATACGGATATGTAGATCTCCTACCATTGTAACCGACTCTGTGTAACCCTAGCCCTCTCCGGTGTCTATATAAACCGGATGGCTTTAGTCCATAGGACGAACAACAATCATACCGTAGGCTAGCTTCTAGGGTTTAGCCTCCTTGATCTCGTGATAGATCTATTCTTGTAACCCACATCATCAATATTAATCAAGCAGGACGTAGGGTTTTACCTCCATCAAGAGGTCCTGAACCTGGGTAAAAACATCGTGTCCCTCATCTCCTGTTACCATCCGCTTAGACGCACAGTTCGGGACCCCCTACCTGAGATCCGCCAGTTTTGACACCGACATTGGTGCTTTCATTGAGAGTTCCTTTGTGCCGTCGCGATCAGGAAGGATGCCTCTTCCCGTCTTTAAAGACGGCGCCATCGTCAAGGGAGCTTTGGCCACCGGCCAAACTATCCGGCTAGGTGGTTTTCTTATGACCGCCTGTTCGGCCACCGCTCCGACGATGACCTCTCAGGTCATCAAAAGCGATCTTCGCGTCAGCTCGGAATTCGCCGAGCAGTTAGATCCGATTGAGCTCTCCTCTGTGAACGAGCTCTTGGATCGCATCGCCGCCCTGGGAGTTGCTACGGACTATGATCAGATTGGGCTTAAAACCGATCTGAGAGAAATCAACTGTCCCCAGGCTACCCACCACGTTGTTGTGGTAGAGGAACAATGCAGCAACTCTTCTTCCACGCTAAAAACTAACTATGTCCGGATTCCCGACCTCTCCACGCCGGATTCCTGCGGAGGGGCGGACGCTAGTTAAATACTGAACTTAGAGTCAGGCATCGAACTAGATTCATTGGAAAGCATCTAGCAAATCAAGCTTCCAAATCCGGAAACTTCATGGCCTTCGAGCCTCAGATTGGGCGGGGTTCCGAACTTGATTCCACCCACCCACCCAAACATAAGCGATCTATCTCGAATACGGCAAGAGCCCGATGAAATAGTACATCACTACTGGGCCAGATTCCTCCTGGTTATGAACAGGATAAAGGACTGCTGCGAAGAAAGCGCGATTTCAATTTTCTGCAACAATTGCGCGGACAAGGGAATCATGAACGCCATAAGCCGTCGCGACGTTATACGCTTCATCGATCTCGCGACCATCGTACAAAAATACTGTGCGGTGGAGAGTGCCAGGAACACCGAAACTAGGTTTTGGGATAGTCTGGCCTTGACTACAACCCTAGTCCGAAATAAAAGGGTGCGCCATACCCAAACACCTGGGTTAAAAACCAAAAAGCAAAAAAACCCTAAAGGGCATGGAACCATACTGGAGGGCTGGCTCAACGGACCCTGCAAAATCCACAGTACGGAGGGCGCCACTCCAACACACAGCCTTCGAGCATGTTGGATATTACGGCAGGTGGCCAAAAGTGGCGAAGGCTTTTTAGCCCCGGGCAAACAGCCCAGCAGTACCGGTACGGTATTAACAGTCTTCGAGACTTTCGCATCAAATAACATGTGAAAACGAACAATCCGCAGCCTCGCCGAAGTCTACCAAGTAGCAACAGCAAATCCATGGAGTGACACGGCTATCACCTTCAATGCCAACGACGAACCTAAATTCCGGACGGCTAGAGCGCTAGCCGCATTGGTACTCAGTCCGATAGTGGACGGCTTTCGCCTCACCAAGGTACTCATGGATGGCGGCAGCGGACTAAACCTCATCTACGAGGAAACTCTTCAAAAAATGGATATTGACTGGAGCCGCATTGAGCGAAGCAGCATAACCTTCAGAGGGATAATCCCTAGTCGAGAAGTACGCTGCACAGGAAAAATCACACTCGACGTAGTGTTCGGCTCACCGGACAATTACAGGTCCGAAGAGGTCACGTTTCAAGTGGCCCCATTCGGCAGCGGATATCATGCCTTGTTAGGGCGAGAGGCATTCACAACCTTCCAAGCTATACCCCATTACGGGTACATGAAGCTTAAAATGCCCGGCCCTAATGGAATCATCACTCTGGCCAGCGATCCAGATATTGCACTCCGCGCCGAGAATAAGACAGCCGCATTAGCCCTAGAGGCACTATCCGAAGCCCTAGCGGCAGAAGAACTAACTGCGCTGCGCTCCACGGTGGATAGGGACGACGTGATACTCGACAAGAGGTCCAAGTCCACCTCTTTTAAACCAGCAGACGAAATAGTCAAATTCCAGGTCCATCCAACCGACCCCACAAAGACGACCTCCATTGGGGCACAATTAAATTCCAATGTCGAAGCCGCACTACGAGAATTCCTTCGGGAAAATTGGGACATTTTCGCCTGGCACCCCTCAGACATGCCAGGAATCCCACGTAGACTGGCAGAGCACAGCCTAAATATCCTAAAAGGATTCAAGCCCGTTAAACAGGCTCTTCGGAGATTTTCCGAACCAAAAAGACAGGCAATGGGAGAGGAGCTAGCCAAACTCTTAGAAGCCGGATTCATCAGAGACATCAAACATCCGGACTGGCTAGCAAATCTGGTTATGGTACCCAAAAAGGACAAATCCTGACGCCTCTGTGTCGACTTCAAAGACCTTAACAAGGCTTGCCCAAAGGACCCCTTCCCTCTCCCCCGCATTGACCAAATCATTGACGCTACCGCAGGGCACGATTCATTGTGCTTCCTCGACGCATACTCCGGATATCATCAAATCAAGATGGCGGAAAAAGACCAGGCTGCAACAGCATTTATTACTCCATATGGACCATTCTGCTTTAACACAATGCCCTTCGGATTCAAAAACGCCGGCGCAACATATCAGCGCATGATTCAGACATGTCTGGCCACCCAGATAGGCAAAACAGTCGAGGCATATGTAGACGACGTGGTCGTCAAGACCAAACACGTCGAAACTCTAGTAGACGACTTGAGGGTGACATTTGACAACCTCCGAGCATATGGCATTAAGCTCAACCCGGAGAAATGCGTCTTCGGCGTACCAGCCGGAAAGCTCTTGGGCTTCATTGTATCCGGTAGAGGAATTGAAGCAAACCCAGCCAAGATCCGAGCTCTGTCACAATTGGATATCCCAAAAGACCTCAAGCAAATACAAAAGTTAACCGGATGCGTGGCGGCCCTAAGCCGCTTCATCTCCCGTTTAGGAGAAAAGGCACTGCCCCTCTATCACCTCCTCCGGCGCACCGAATGATTAGAATGGACGGATGATGCCACGGCCGGACTCGAAGAAATTAAAGCCGTATTGGCAACTAATCCGGTCCTGGCCGCGCCCAACCTGGGCGAACCAATGCTATTATATATCGCAGCAACACATCAAGTTGTCAGCGCGGTACTCGTCATCGAATGAGAAACAGAAGGGCACAAATTCCCTGTTCAAAAACCAGTGTACTACGTATCCACTGTCTTGACTCCATGCAAGTCCCAGTACCCACATTATCAAAAGATAGCGTATGCGGTGTTCATGGCATCCCGGAAGCTGCGACACTACTTTCAAGAGTGTTCCATAACAGTGGCCTCCGAAGTACCTCTCAACGATATTATAAACAACCGTGACGCAATGGGCATGATTGCAAAATGGGCCATTGAGCTCTTACCATTTGACATAACCTACAAACCACGGCGGGCTATAAAATCGCAAGTCTTGGCTGACTTCATCGCCGAATGGACTGAAGCCGAACTCCCTAAAGATTACAGCGCATACTCCAACTGGATCATGCATTTCGACGGCTCCAAAATGTTGGCGGGCTTGGGGGCTGGCGTCGTCTTGACGTCCCCAACCGGAGACATAGTCCAATATGCACTCCAAATAATGTACATGGACTCCAACAACGCAGCCGAATACGAGGCCTTGCTACATGGCCTCCGGATGGCAATCTCCATGGGTATCCAACGCCTAGAGGTTCGTGGGGACTCAAACCTCGCAATATCCCAAATAAATGGAGACTTTGATGCCAAGGATCCGAAAATGGCAGCCTACCATAACGTTGTGCTAAAAATGTCAGCTCCGTTCGAGGGACTCGAATTCCACCATGTGGCCCGGGATAACAACCAGGCAGCAGATGTGTTAGCACGCATCAGCGCAAAACGCGACGCCGTCCCTCCGAAAATCTTCCTGGAACGGCTTTTCAAGCCATCCGAATCATGGGAAGAGGAGTCCGGACATAACAATCCGGAACCAGCTGCATCACCTAACTCAGTCAATTCTGACATAGTCGGTGGCTCAGCCAATGAAATAACACCTTCGGCCCACGAAATAATGGCAGTAATTGCCCCGTGGACAGAACCATTCCTAGCCTACTTACGCAGGCAGGAACTTCTCGAAGACCAAAATGAGGCCCGCTGCATAGTTCGGCGATCTAAAGCCTACAAGGTCCATGAGGGAGAACTTTATAAGAAAAGCACAACTGGAGTCCTTCAAAGGTGTATCTCCGAGGAGGAAGGGCAAAATCTTCTGGCTGAAATTCACGCCGGACTCGGCGGGCACCACGCTGCAGTCCGAGCCCTTGTGGGCAAGGCCTTCCGTACAGGATTTTACTGGCCGACCGCCCGGGCAGATGCTCAGGACTTAGTCCAACGATGCGTCGGTTGCCAGCTCTTTGCTAATCAGAGCCACATGCCACCCACTGCCCTCAAAACTATACCCATCACCTGGCCGTTCGCGGTCTGGGGGCTTGACATGGTCGGACCCCTTAAAGGGGGAACCCACAAGCACAAATACTTATTGGTCATGGTGGATAAATTCACCAAATGGATAGAGGCCAAGCCGGTTAAAACGGCAGAATCAGGACCTGTGATAGACTTTATATTAGGGGTAGTACACCGTTTTGGCGTCCCCCACAGCATCATAACTGATAATGGCACGAATTTCATGGTCGACGAGGTTAAACTATGGTGCAAAAACATGGGCATCAAGCTTGACTACGCTTCAGTCTACCACCCTCAAACCAATGGTCAAGTGGAATGAGCAAATGGTCTAATCATGAGCGGCATTAAACCCAGATTAGTGCGGTCCCTCACGGAATCTAACACGCACTGGGTAGAGGAGCTTGACTCCGTACTCTGGGGGCTGCGGACCACGCCAAACCACACAACTAGATTCACACCATTTTTTATGGTATACAGCGCTGAGGCAGTTTTGCCCTGCGACATAATTTATGACTCACCTCGCGTGCGCATGTACGAGGAAAGAGAAGCCGAGTTAGACCGGCAGGATAGTTTGGACGCCTTGGAGGAGGAGCGCGACGTGGCAAAATCCCGTTCCGCATTCTATCAACAGCAGGCTCGAAGATATCAAAGCAGAGAAGTACGGGCCAAAACTTTCAATGTTGGCGAGCTAGTTCTACGCCTGCCGGACAAGAAAAAGGACAAACTTACGCCCAAATGGGAAGGTCCCTTCATCATCGACCAAGTCCTTACCGGCGGTGCATACCATCTACGCAAAGCATCTGACAACCGACTCGAGCCAAACCCATGGAACGCGGCCCGTCCCCGAAGATTTTACGCCTAGCGCCGGACTCAGGGTTTGTCTCCTTCCCCCGTCCACCTTTTCATACTTTTTCGCTGTCCAAGTTTTCCCTCTTTTCTCCTCCATTTTTCATTACAACCCCCCTTGAGGGCTAACCTGCGTTTTGTTCGCACTTACTCGATGTGCTACTCGCACTCGTCATACCTGGGGGCTTCTTTAATAGAAGCTTGCTTATATGGGTTTCATGCCCAGAACATGTGTCACACTTCCGCATGTACCTTTTGATCACCATTGTATGCATCGATATGACTTAAGTTTTGGCCAAGCTGGGTTGCCTGGCTCCTGTGCTTACCCCTACGTTCCCGATTGTTCGGCTAGGAGGTAAAGGGAGCACCTCTGCGATTGTTACTGTCAAGTCAGCCGGATGTGTACCTTAGACTGGGTGAAGCTGAAAGCTAGCGTTCTTAAGGGAATATTCGGTCGGTGACCTGAAAGATGATTCATTACTTACTTATTTGTCTGCCCCCAGATGCTTTTCCTGCTTTTTTCGCAGTCCGGTCATGCACTTTAGGGCATGCCGCCCAGGGAAAGGAACCCCTAAGGGAACTATTCTCCTTGGAAGATGTTTCTTACTACCCATGTAACATAACATAACTAGTTGGGCACTTGTCGGATAAAGCATTTATGACCCCTATGCCTTGTCTCCATGCATGCCCCGGTTCTTTTTTTATAACCATGAGGGTATTCGGACACACTCCGGACTGTTGGGTCCCGAGGTCGAAGAAAAAAGGTCCGCAGAGACAAATGATCTACAATCCGGCTAGAAGGCATTTTACATGTCATTTTAAAAATTACATCGTCAAACTGACCGATTGTATTCTCCTTCAATCCCATCTAACAGGCTGTCTAATTTACAGTCCTGCTGGGTATATTTCGCGGCCAACTCTACTTGGCCGTACATCAGGCTCACAGGGATCTCCTTCCCATCCGGCCCCACAGGTCCGACCTCGGCCATGTGGTTTGGGTCAGCCTTCGGGTACTGTGTCTTCACCATGGCCCAGGCCTCCCTGGCACCTTGACGGCAGGCCGATATCTTCCACAAACGGAGACGTCGCCGTACTCCCTGAAGCTTCTCAGCAAGCCCTCCAAGGCCCTCAGGAAGGGAGACGGCAGGCCATAAGGCCTGAACGACGCCACTCATCGCCTGCCGAACACGTACAAGCAGTTGCACCAGCTCAGGAAGTTGATCACCCGTTGAACCGGGCATTTCCTCCGTAGGGCGACCTGCACACCTACAGACATATTCATGTCAACCGACCTCCTCGTCGAACTCTTCTTTTCAAAAGAGTTTGCTTAAGCACTTACTATAGATGCCGCGATGAAGCCGCTGATTCTCCTTCAAGGAGCCAGACAGCTGGGCCTGCACCCCTTTTAGCTCCTCTCCGAGCTGGGCGTGGGCATCTTGGAGCTTGTTTCTCTCCTGCTGCACCTTCATAAGCACCCTCTCGCCAGCCTTCAACTGGCGCAACAGCTGTTGCTTGTCCGGATCTAGTCCGGCACCCTCTGCAATGTTATTGTCAGACTATACACGCACGCCGCACTTCATAAACTAATTTCTCTTTTCAAGATCTGAATTACCAGAGGGGGTCTCCGTGGCTCCCCCGGCAGTGGCTAGTGCGGCCTCAAGTTGGGCCTTGCACTCTTGAAGCTCCTGGGACAGGTGGGCATTCTTCTCTGTAAGATCCTACACAACAAATGATCCTTAAATCAGTTAGTTTAACTATTTTAAGTCTCGGGGGCTACTGGCATATATAACTATTAAAACTTCTTACCCGTATGTCCTTTATATATTGCTCCGTGGCTCTAGTTAAACCATCTTGAGCAGCACGGAGGTGCGCGTCCCCCGCTTTAAAGGCATTCAACGCCTCCGGGGAGAAACACGCATCACGAAGAACTGTCCGACGGCACCGGAGGTTCATGGCGCTCTCCACCTCAGACCTGGTGGTGGACATCCTGTCGACATCTTCCGTTGGAGGAGCGTCCGGCTCGCGCCTTGCGCTCGCCTCCCCTTCCGGACCAGGCATTGGAGCTTGGCTGGCGGAGGCATGGCGGCACCCTCTCCGGACTCAGTCCGGCGAGCGCTCTTTCTCCTGGAAGAATCATGAGCATTAATATGCTTCCCGGGAGTCTCTCCCTTAAAAGACAAAGGTGCACCGTACCTTTGCGGCGACGTTTAGATTCGCGCCGTACTCTTCCTCCGCCTGCTAGGCCGCGCTGACCTCGTTTGGTCGGCCGCCGCGGGCTCGGCTCCCTGCCGTAAAGGCACCTCCTGTCAAGCACCATTGGTGCACGGTGGTCAGAAGCAAGCATTAAAAAGTAACGGTGTCAGGATTTTGGTCGTACTCACCAGAGAAGCCGGGCACAAACCAGGGTAGTCGGCGGTAATGGCGACTAAAGCATTATCCATGCTGAGCTGGTGGAACACCCCATCGATTAGTTCCACCGCTAAATCCGGATCCTCTTCGGAGGCCGGATCAAGGGATCTTTCCGGATCCTCGGGTTGTGGGGCTGGGCTTTTTATGCCCTCCACATCCCGACGCAGCTCCTGCGTCAAAATCATAAGATAAGACACTTGCCGTTAAAGGCACGGATCAGATATACAAACGACCGCTTACCCAGCTCCGAGGGTTGTTCATGGAGAATCCGTTCAGAGGATTCGTGCGGAGGAAGTCCTCCTTCTCCCCCTTGTACAAGCCGGACAGGATCTTCGCCAGATCGTCGGCCGAGCCTGGCCCCTTGCGGCCGTGGCGGGTGGCGTCATTGTCTCCGTTGAAATCCCACATGGGGTAGCCCCTGTATTGGAGCGGCTGCACCCCACGCATAATGCATGTGGCCATGACTCCGATCATGGTTAAACCGGAATGGGCTAACAGCCGTATCCGGCCCATCAAGTAATGGACGCTCCTATCATCTTCTCGTTGAGGGCTCCATGGGCGCCAACTTAGGCGTTGCTTTAGAGGAGCGTTGCTGAACTCCGGAAGGCCGATCCAGACTGGATCCGGCAGCGGAGCGTCTTCCATATAAAACCACTTCGAAGGCTAGTCTTCGGACGCCTTCTTCGGGGTTCCAGACAGGTATCCGGTCCCGGCGATGCACCATATTTCGGCTCCGCCCACTTGATATATCGACCCCCCGTGAGAGCGGGGTACGAGGCAAAATAGCCTCTTCCACAGCGTGAAATGGGGCTCAATGCCCAAGAACATCTCACACAGAGCTACGAAGCCCGTGATGTGCAGAATGGAGGCAGGCGTAAGGTGATGAAGCTGGAGTCCGTAGAATTCCAGGAGCCCCTGGAGAAACGGATGTATAGGAAATCTGAGTCCCCTTATTAAGTAGGGGACGAAGCATACCCGCTCTCCTTTGGAGGGATTAGGGGCGCTCTCCGCCTGCTTCCCACCTTTGTAGGTAGCTAGCCCGGCTCGAACCGGAACCATGAAGGCTGGGGGAAGATATCCCTCTGCCTGGAGCACCACTAGCTCGCGATGCGAGATTGAGCATTTCCTCCAATCTCCTGGTTGGGGACTGGGAGCGCGAGAAGAGGGGCCGCGTCGGCTATCCATGCTAGAATGGATTTTCTGTCAGATGCGCCTCAATGAGAACTTGCGGAAGGGGGATGGTGTGGTTTGGATCTGGATCCCCGCCTCCCTTATAGGCGGTTTATTTGCGCAGCTAAGGGGTAAGCTGTAAGAATACCCTGGCTTTTCGCATTCGTGCAACACGTGGAAGAAGGCCATCATTTGGCGTGGAAGCCAAGGAGCGCCACATTTATGAAGCAACCGGACACTGTCCGACAAACACATGGACGTGAAGGAGAACCCACCTTGCAAACGCCGAAGACAACACATGCGCCGGACTCGTCGTCATTGAAGCCTGGTTCGGGGGCTACTGAGGGAGTTCCAGATTAGGGGGTGTCCGGATAGCCGAACTATCATCATCGGCCGGACTCCAAGACTATGAAGATACAAGATTGAAGACTTCGTCCCGTGTCCGGATGGGACTTTCCTTGGCGTGGAAGGCAAGCTTGGCGATACGGATATGTAGATCTCCTACCATTGTAACCGACTCTGTGTAACCCTAGCCCTCTCCGGTGTCTATATAAACCGGATGGCTTTAGTCCATAGGACGAACAACAATCATACCGTAGGCTAGCTTCTAGGGTTTAGCCTCCTTGATCTCGTGGTAGATCTACTCTTGTAACCCACATCATCAATATTAATCAAGCAGGACGTAGGGTTTTACCTCCATCAAGAGGGCCCGAACCTGGGTAAAAACATCGTGTCCCTCGTCTCCTGTTACCATCCGCCTAGACGCACAGTTCGGGACCCCCTACCCGAGATCCGCCGGTTTTGACACCGACACCGGGCAACCCAACTATTGGCCAAATACATGATTCGGAGCCGACGCATATCATGCTATAAGTTCAGGGTGCGGAACTATACTGTAAAAGTGTTCGGACTTTATTACCGTGTTGTGGGGTATGATGAAGCCCCTGGCGAATTAAGGCATACCAGAGTGTACGGGCGCAATTGATAAGAATATAGAGGAAAAAATCAAGTAATAAGCTGATGCCGCAAATATTGAACCGCAAATTATTTTCCATTGTAATTTGATTAATACATCAAGGCGTATTTGTACAAGTAATGCGATAAGCAAATAAGGCTATTTGACATGCCACGGCCAAGCGCGAGTTGCGTGCGGGTTTTTAAAACAAGTATAACGATCGTTAGCAGAGACCACCCAGGGGTTCCCTTATACGTCAAAGCTTCTTGCCTTCTTGGTGTATCCGTCCTTTGATAGGTCCCATGATCAGGTTATAAGAAAAGGCCTTGGAAAGAGAAAACCTGAAAGAAAAAGAAGAAGTGAAGGTATGCGGGTCCAGGGGCGGTTGAGCCGCATTATGGACCACGGTCTAGCTGTGCCTCCACCCATGCCCATGGTACTTTGAGTGCGTAATTATGTATACGTGGCACGAATGTTGCTGTTTGGTTAGGACCTGGACGGAGGCCTAGTTGCTAGTCGAGCTCTTGGCGAACTAGACCGTGCTGCTGCGGAGTAGTTCGGACTCGTTTGACAGTGTCCGGGAGCTTGGCCGCTGAATTGTGGTTGTGCCTGAAAAGGCCGTTATGTACTTCTGCTGCAAGGGCCGCGGTGTGCTCGTCGGTATGGAGGGAGCGTTCCGTGTTTCCATTGACTGTCATAACACCGCGTGGCCCGGGCATCTTGAGCTTGAGGTAAGCGTAGTGCGGCACCGCATTGAATCGAGCAAATGCAGTTCGTCCAAGTAGTGCGTGATAGCCACTACGGAAGGGGACGATATCGAAGATTAGTTCTTTGCTTTGGAAATTATCTGGGGATCCGAAGACCACTTCCAGTGTGATTGAGCCCGTATAACAGGCCTCTACACCTGGTATGACACCTTTAAAGGTGGTTTTTGTGGGCTTGATCCTTGAGGGATCGATGCCCATTTTGCACACTGTATCCTGATAGAGCAGGTTCAGACTGCTGCCACCATCCATGAGGACTCGCATAAGGTGGAATCCATCGATGATTGGGTCAAGGACCAGTGCGGCTGAACCACCATGACGGATACTGGTCGGATGGTCCCTGCGATCAAAGGTGACCGGACAAGATGACCATGGGTTGAACTTTGGGGCGACTGGCTCCATCACGTAGACGTCCCTGAGTGCGCGCTTGCGCTCCCTCTTGGGGATATGGGTGGCGTATATCATGGTTACTGAGGGAGTCCTGGATTAGGGGGTGCCCGGCTAGCCGGACTAAGACCTTTGGCCGGACTCCTGGACTATGAAGATACAAGATTGAAGACTCTGTCCCGTGTCCGGATGGGACTTTCCTTGGCGTGGAAGGCAAGCTTGGCGATACGATATGAAGATCTCCTCCCATTGTAACCGACTCTGTGTAGCCCTAGCCCTCTCCGGTGTCTATATAAACCGGAGAGTTTTAGTCCGTAGGACGAACAACAATCATACCATAGGCTAGCTTCTAGGGTTTAGCCACTCCGATCTCGTGGTAGATCTACTCTTGTACTACCCATACCATTCGCAGGACCACGCCGAATCGCACTACCGGATTCACACCATTTTTTATGGTATACGGCACAGAGGCAGTACTGCCATGCGACATAATCCATGACTCACCTAGAGTGCGCATGTACGAAGAAAGAGAAGCCGAGCTCGATTGGCAGGACAGCTTGGATGCATTGGAAGAGGAGCGCGACGTGGCAAAAGCTCGTTCCGCATTCTATCAACAGCAGGCTCGAAGATACCAAAGCAGAGAAGTACGGGCCAAAACCTATAACGTTGGCGAACTAGTTCTACGCCTACCGGACAAGAAAAAGGATAAATTAATGCCCAAATGGGAGGGCCCCTTCATAATCGACCAAGTACTGACCGGCGGAGCGTACCGTCTGCGAAACGCATCGGATAACCGACTCGAGCCGAACTCATGGAACGCAGCACGCCTACGAAGGTTCTACGCCTAGCGCCAGACTCCATGTTCGTTTCCTTCCTCCATCCCTTTGTTTTATTTTTTATTTTTTTATTTGCAGTCCGGGGTTTTGTTCCTTCTCCCTACCCCCTTTTTCTAACAAGCCCTTAGGGGCTTGCCTGTGCATTGTTCGCACACACCCGACGCGCTACCTGCGCTCATAATACCTGGGGGCTTCTTTACCAAGAAGTTTATATAAAATGGGCCTCATGCCCAGAACATGTGTGATGCTTCCGCATGAACCTTTTATACACCATTATATGCATCGATATGACTTAAGTTTTGGCCAAGCTGGGTTGCCTAGCTCCTGTGCTTACCCCTACGTTCCCGTTCGTTTGGCTAGGTGGTAAAGGGAGCACCTCTGCGATTGTTACTGCCGGGTCAGCCCGATGTGTACCTCAGACTGGGTGAAGCCAAAAGCTAGAGTTCTTAAGGGAATATTCGGTCGGTGAACTAAAAGATGATCTTTCGTATTTATTCATTTGCCCCCAGATGCTTTTCTGCCCTTTATGGCAGTTCGGACATGCACTTTAGGGCATGCCTCCCAGGGAAAGGAACTCCTAACGGAACTATTCTCCCTGGAGGATGTTTCTTACTAACCATGTAATATAACATAACTAGTTGGGCACTTGTCTGCTAAAGCACTTATGACCCCTACGCCTTGTCTCCATGCATGCCCCGGTTCTTACATAATCGAGAGGGTATTTGGACACACTCCGGACTATAGGGTCCAGAGGTCGAAGCGAAAAGGTCCGCAATGACAAACGATCTACAATCCGGCTAGAAGGATTTTTTATGTCATTTTTATAGAGTCATTCCGGCTCGGCATATTTTGCTTCAATACCATCCAACAGGCGGTCTAATTTACAGTCCTGTTGGGAATACTTTGCAACCAGCTCCACCTAGCCATATGCTAAGCTGACTGGTATCTCCTTTTCGTCCAGACCTATAGGGCTGACCTCGGCCATGTGGTTTGGGTCAGCCTTCGTGTACCGAGTCTTCACCATGGCCCAGGCCTCCCTGGCACCTTGACGGCAAGCCGATATCTTCCACAACCGGAAGCACTGCCGCACTCCCTCCAGCTTCTTTGTAAGCTCCTCAAGGCCTTCGGGCATGGAGAGGGATGGCCACATAGCCTGGATGACGCTTTGCATTGCCTGCCGAACTCGTTCATGTAGTTGCAACATCTCGGGAAGAAGGTATCCCGTTGAACCAGGCATGTCCTCCGCAGGACGACCCGTCAGCAGACCTACAGACATAGCTCTGTTAATCGACTTCCTCACCGAATTCTTTTTTTTTTTTGAAGATTCGTTCAAGCACTTACTAAAAATGTCGCGTTGAAGTCGCCGATTCTCCTTCATGGTAGAAGACAGCTAAATGCGAACATCTTTCAGTTCCTCGCCCAGCTGGGTATTGGCGTCTTGAAGCTTGTTCTTCTCTTGCCTCACCCTTGTCAGCACACTCTCGCCAGCCTTTAGTTGGCGTAGGACTTGTTGCCTATCCGGATTTACTCCGGCCTCATCTGCATTATTATCATCAGGGTTGCACGCCTGCTGCATTTCAAAACGGAAGTATCTTTCGAAGTCTATATTACCTGCGGGCGTCCCCGTGACATTTTCTGAAGCGGCTAATGCGGCCTCGAGCTGGGCCTTGCACTCTTCGAGCTCCTGGGACAATTGCGTATTCTTCTTTGTAAGACACTGCATAACACATGATCCTTCAAACAGTTATCTTCACTGTTTCAAGTCTCGGGGGCTACTGACATATATAACCTTCAATTCTACTCACCTGTATGTCTTTCACATACTGCTTCGTGGCTCTGGCTAGACCATTTTGAGCAGCACGGAGATACACATCTCCTGTATTAAAGGCGTCCAATGCCTCCGGGGAAAAACATGCTTCACGAAGAACAGTCCGGCGACGCCTATGGTTCAGGGCACTCTCCACTTCTGAATTGGTGGCAGATAGCCCGTCGGGATCCTCTATAGGAGGAGCGCCCGAGGTGCGTCCCGTGTCCGCCTCCGCTTCCGGACCCGGCCTCGAACCTTGGCCGACGGACATAGTCCGGCGGGCTCTCTTCTTTCTAAAGAAAATCATGAGCATTAGTAGGACTCCAGGGCATAAACCCTAGGCGTTAAATTTGCACGCCATACCGTTGCGCCGGAATCTCGATCTGGTCCACACTTCTTTTTGACCCGCCTGGCTTCAGTGGCCCTTGTTGGCTGCCCGCCGTGGGCTCGGCCTTCCGCCTCAAGGATTTACCCTGCGAAACGCTGTTAGTACACGGCGTGCAAGATAAAGCATGAGAATATTGGGACTTTGGTCTTAATTACCTTGGAGGCTGGAAGTAGTCCGGGATAGTCGGCCATGATGGCCACTAAGGAGTTATCCTTACTCAATTGATGAAATACTCCATCAATCAACTCCACGCATAAGTCCGGATCTTCTTGGGAGTCCGGATCGAGGGACCGTTCCGGGTCCTCGGGTTGTGGAGCAGTGCTGTTTATTTCCTTCACAGCCTGGTGCAGCTCCTGCGTTTAAACATTACTACACTAAGTACTCAACCACGGGAACTTCAAAAGCAGATGGGCAAGTGACAGTGTCCGCTCACCCAACTAGGTGGATTGTACATGGAGAATCCGCCTTCCGGGTTGACACGGAGGAATTCTTCCTCTTCCCCCTTATATAAAGCGGATAAGATTCTCGTTAAAGTGGCTGCCGAATCTGGCCCCTTGCGACAGCACCGGGTAGCGTCATCCTCCCCGTTGAAATCCCACATGGGGTGGCCTCTGTATTGAAGTGGCTGCACCCCTCGCGTAATGCATATGGCCATGACCTTGATCATGGTCAGTCCGGAATGAGCCAATAACCTTATCCGGCTCATCAGGTACATGACGTCCCTGTCAGCTTCCCTCTGAGGGTTCCGCGGGCGCCAAATCAGGCGCTTCTTCAATGGGGCATTATTGAACTCGAGGAGGCCGATCCGTACAGGGTCCGGCAGGGGGACGTCATCTATATAAAACCACTCCAAGGGCCAGTCTTCGGACACCCTCTTTGGGGTGCCGGATAGATATACGGTCCCGGCGATGCGCCATAGTTTGGCTCCGCCCACCTAATAAATAGACCCCTCCTGAGAACGGGGCACAAGGCAAAACAACCTCTTCCACAGCGCGAAATGGGCCTCAACACCCAAGAACAGCTCGCAGAGGGCCACAAAGCCCGCGATGTGCAAAATGGAGGCGAGCGTGAGGTTATGTAGCTGGAGGCCGTAGAACTCTAGCAACCCTCGGAGAAACGGATGAATTGGAAACCCTAGTCCTCTCATCAAATAAGGGACTAAACATACCCGCTCTCCTTGAGAGGGATTGGGACTGCCCTCCGCCTGCTCTCCGCCGTTATAAGCAGCGATTCCGGCTCGAACTGGGACCATATATGCTGGGGGAAGGAGCCCCTTGGACTAAAGCACTACTAACTCGCTATGCGGGACGGAGCACCGCCCCCAATCTCCGGGCCGAGGGCTAGAGGCGCGAGAGGAGGAGCGGCACTGACTGACCATGGTGGAATGAATCTCTATCAGAGACGCTCTGATGAAGACTCGCGGAGGGAAGATGGTGCGAATTGGATCTAAATCCCCGTCTCTTTTATGGGCGGCTCATTAACGCAACCAGGGGGGTAAGTGAAAAGAAAATCCCCTGGCTTTTCGCATTCGTTTGACGCATGGAAGATGGTCATTATGGGGCATAGAAGCCGAGGAGGACAGCACGCACTAGAAGTCGGACACTATTCGACGGATACAAGGAATTTGAAGGAGAACCCGCCTTGCAATGCCGAAGACAACTTGCGCGCCGGACTCGACGTCATTGAAGCCTGGTTCGGGGGCTACTGAGGGAGTCTTGGATTAGGGGGTGTCCGGCTAGCTGGACTAAGACCTTTGGCCGGACTCCTGGACTATGAAGATACAAGATTGAAGACTCCGTCCCGTGTCCGGATGGGACTTTCCTTGGCGTGGAAGGCAAGCTTGGCGATACGATATGAAGATCTCCTCCCATTGTAACCGACTCTGTGTAAACCTAGCCCTCTCCGGTGTCTATATAAACCGGAGAGTTTTAGTCCGTAGGACGAACAACAATCATACCATAGGCTAGCTTCTAGGGTTTAGCCACTCCGATCTCATGGTAGATCTACTCTTGTACTACCCATATCATCAATATTAATCAAGCAGGATAGGGTTTTACCTCCATCGAGAGGGCCTGAACCTGGGTAAAAACATCGTGTCCCTTGTCTCATGTTACCATCCGCCTAGATGCATAGTTCGGGATCCCCTACCCGAGATCCGCCGGTTTTGACACCGACAGTTACCGTTTTAACTTGGGGGGGGGGACTTCTTCTGTCCCCCTATGTTTGGTGGCCGGGGCTCCTCGTCATCTTCATTGCTTTGCGACCCCTTCTCTTTGTTTTCGGCATTTAACTTGCCGGCCTGTTTGAAGACCCAACATTCTCTGTTGGTATGATTGGCTGGTTTATCAAGAGTGTTGTGGATTTGACATGGATGATCGAGTAAGCGGTCCAAACTGGACGGGCACGGATTGTTTCTCTTAAATGGCTTATTTCGTTGACCAGACTTAGAGCCACTGAATCCGGCATTGACAACCGTGTCTTTGGTGTTGTCACCGTTGCTTCGACGTTTGTGTCTGTTGCGTCGTGGCTTGCCGTTGTTGTTCCTGGCCTTAGAAGTGCCAGGTTCGCTTGCATGATTATTGCTATGGGCTAGCCAGCTATCCTCGCCCGTGCAAAAGCGGGTCATAAGTGTCGTGAGGGCTGCCATGGACTTCGGCTTTTCTTGGCTGAGGTGTCGGGCGAGCCATTCGTCACTGATGCTATGCTTAAAGGCCGTTAGGGCTTCGGCATTTGGACAGTCGACTATCTGGTTCTTTTTAGTTAAGAACCTGGTCCAGAATTTCCTCGCTGACTCTCCGGGCTGTTGAAGTATATGACTTAGGTCGTCCACATCCGGAGGTCGGATATATGTGCCTTGAAAGTTGTCAAGAAAGGCGTTTTCCAAGTCCTCCCAGCTGCCAATGGAGTTTTCAGGCAGACTGTTCAGCCAGTGTCGAGCTGGTCCCTTAAGTTTTAATGGGAGGTATTTGATGGCATGAAGATCATCACCGCACGTGGGCCATATGAATATGGAGAAGAAAATCCTCAATCCAAACCGCGAGGTCTGTTGTCCCATCATATGATTCGATGTTCACGGGTTTAAAACCTTCTGGGAAATTGTGTCCCGTTACTTCATCAGTGAAGCAGAGGTGGTGTGCGGCGCCTCTATATTGGGCCAAGTCGTTTCGTAGCTCAGATGGAGTTCGTCTGCAGTTTTTGGCCCGGACGTGGTTAAATTTGTCACGTTCGGTCTGGTGGCCATCATCGTGCATCGGGGCACGCCTCCGCGATCCGTAGATCGATCTGGTCTGGCCTGCTTTGTTTTCCAAGTCATGTCGCAGGTCATATGTATATTCCCGGGCTGTTGTATTCTGTTTCTATGGAGAGGTATTGCGGGCCAGTGTTCGGCTCGAGGTGCCGCTTTGTCCCGGCCGCGTGGTGGCCGGTCAGTCGCATTATGTGCTGGTAGGACGGGTTCCAGCGCCTCGTCATCGAACTGTGGTGATAGTTTGCACTTGGGGTACCTTTTGGTTGGGCACTCGAGGCCATATTCCTTGGCTGCCAGGACATCAGTCCATCTTTCATTGAGCAGATCTTGATCAGCCTGAAGCTGTTGTTGCTTCTGTTTCAGGCTCCTTGCAGTGGCTATTAGCCGGCGCTTAAAGTGCTCCTGCTCGACGGGATCCTCAGGCATGATAAAGTCTTCGTCGCCGAGGCTCGCCTCATCCTCGGAGAGTGGAAGGTAGTTGCTATCCTCCAAGTCTTCATTCATGGCCCATTCGTCAGGGCTGACTCACTGTCTTCGGCCTCGTTCGGAGTATTGTTTTCTCCTGTGACAGTGTTGCTATCTTTACTATGGCATGGCTTAGAGAGCCTCCGCTGATGTCAGCTCTTTGGTTGTATCTCAGGAGGTTTATCCTCGACTGGATTTTCATTGTCGCTGTTGTTTTCTTTGGGTGTATCCACCATGTATATGTCGTACGAGGAGGTGGTTGTCCAACCCCTATAGGTGGCGGTTCCTGCTCCTCTCCGGCATCGTCGTCCATATCGTCGATGTCTTCGGAGTCGTAATCAAGCATGTCGGCTAAGTCCTTGACAGTGGCTATAAAGTGGGTGGTGGGTGGGAAACAAAGTTCTTTGTCATCCGCTTCCCATTCGAGCCGGACATAGTTCGGCTGAGAGTCCCCCGTCAAGGAGAGGGATTTTAGTGAGTTTAACACGTCACCTAGAGGTGAGTGCTGGAAGATGTCCGCGGAGCTGAACTCCAAGATTAGTGCCCAATCAGGTTCGATGGACGCGGAGCATGCGGTCCAGAACTTATGGCCGAAGACGAATCCGAGATTCCGGTGACACAAGCCCAACTCGATGTTGGGTCCGTGTGCGACTCGAATGCCGCTGAGTCTGCGGATTCTGTGGCGGGGTTGAGCTTCCCGTCCTCGGACGATGCAGTCCGCTCTGGATCTATGGCCAGAGCGGTTACGGGCGCTATCTCCCAAGCGCAGCCAGATGACAGATGTAGGTCATGTTCATCGTGGCGGCAGGGGACAGACGGCATGGGCTCGAATCCGTCGAAGAGCAAGTCTCCACGAATATCGGCCACAAAATTCAGGCTTCCAAATCTGACCTGATGGCCAGGGGCGTAGCTATAGATCTACTCTAGATGGCCAAGCGAGTTGGCCCGCAGTGCGATGCCGCCGAATACGATTATCTGTCCGGGGAGGAAGATCTCTCCCTGGACAGCATTGTTGTAGATGATTGATGGAGCCATCCAGCCTTCTGGCGACGATGCAGCGGAACTCTCAATGAAAGCACCAATGTCAATGTCAAAACCGGCGGATCTTGGGTAGGGGGTCCTAAACTGTGCGTCTAAGGCTAATGGTAACAGGAGGCGGGGGATACAATGTTTACCCAAGTTCGGGCCATCTCTATGGAGGCAATACCCTACTTCCTACTTGATTGATCTTGATGAATATGAGTATTACAAGAGTTGATCTACCAGGAGATCGTAATGGCTAAACCCTAGAAGTCTAGCCTATGATTATGATTGTTGTTATATGGACTAAACCCTCCGGTTTATATAGACACGGGAGGGGCTAGGGTTACACAAAGTCGGTTACAGAGAAAGGAATCTACATATCCAAATCGTCAAGCTTGCCTTCCACACAAAGGAGAGTCCCATCCGGACACGGGAAGAAGTCTTCTATCTTGTATCTTCATAGCCCAACAGTCCGGCCCATGTATATAGTCCGGCTGTCCGATGACCCCTTAATCCAAGACTCCCTCGGCAGGCTGATGGGTCGATAGTCAGACATTGTAGAGGGGTCATCCTTCTTTGGTAGGAGGACCGTATGAGCGCCATTGATCAAGTGTAGCCCAGCACCATTGCAACCATGTAACTGTTGAAAGGCAAGGAAGAGGTCATGAATGATAATGCCCGATGTTGCTTTGAAAAAAGCTCCCGAGAAGCCGTCGGGGCCCGGAGCGCGGTCCCCGGGTAGCTCGCGATTGGCAGCCAGAATTTCATCCGAGGAGAAATGCGACTCAAGGTCCTGCAGGTTAGTGGCCTGGAGGACGAGCGTGTCCTAGTTGAACACGGACACCGTGCCAACTGTCGTGCCTTGCAGCCCACAAAAGAACTAGGCGGTGACCTCCTCCTTGTGCTTTTGCTCAGTGGCAATCACCCCATTTGCCGCGAGTGCCGCTATAAAATTCTTCCGCCTTCTAGCATTCGCATTGATGTGGAAAAAACTTTGTATTCACGTCGCCGATGTGGAGCCAGTTAATCCTCGCACATTGGCGAGCTTTGATGCCCTCAGTGACCTGTTGGGGAATGAGGTAATTTCAAAAAAATTCTGACGATCACGCAAGATCTATCTATGTGATGCATAGCAATGAGAGGGGGAGTGTATCTTCATACCCTTGAAGATCGCTAAGCGGAAGCGTTTATCAACACGGTTGATGTAGTCATACACCTTCACGATCCGCCCCGATCAAGTACCGAATGTACGGCACCTATGCGTTCAGCACACATTCAACTCGATGACGTCCTCGCCTTCTTGATCCAGCAAGACGAGCAAAGTAGTAGATGAGTACCGGCAGCACGACAACATGGTGATGGTGTTGGTGAAGAACAATCTCCGCAGGGCTTCGCCTAAGCACTACAGAAACTATGATGGAGGATAAACTAGAGGGGACGGGGTTGCCGGCACACGGCTTGGTGTTTCTTGATGTCTCTTTGGTGCTAGCCCTGCCCCTCTATTTATATCTTGATCCTTGGGGTCGAAACTTGGAGTAAAAGCCTCCATAAAGTCGGTTTCACCCAAAAGGCAAGAGTCCTTCTCGGACTCCAGGGCCAGACGCCATGGTTCCCGGCGTCTAGACCCAAATGCTAGGGACCCTGGCGTCTGGCCCCTGGACTCCGCAAAACTTCCTTTTGCGCTTTCCAAAAACCTTGTGGGCTTTCCCCTTTGGCCCAAATAAAGTGTTCTCGTACCCAAACATTTCGAGAAACATCCGGAACCCCTTCCGGTGAATTCCGGAACCCTTCCGGAGACCAAACACTATTATCCCATATATCAATCTTTATCTCCGGACCATTCCGGAGTTCCTCATCATGTCCGTGATCATATCCGGGACTCCGAACAACATTCGGTCACCAACATACATAACTCATATAATACTATATCATCAACGAACGTTAAGCGTGCAGACCCTACGGGTTCGAGAACTATGTAGACATGACCGAGACACCACTTTGGTCAATAGCCAATAGCGGAACCTGGATGCCCATATTGGCTCCTACATATTCTACGAAGATCTTTACGGGTCGAACCGCATAACAACATACGTGTTCCCTTTGTCATCGGTATGTTACTTACCCGAGATTCGATTGTCGGTGTCATCGTACCTAGTTCAATCTCGTTGCCGGCAAGTCTCTTTACTCGTTCCGTAATACTTCATCCTGTAACTAACTCATTAGTCACAATGCTTGCAAGTCTTATAGTGATGAGTATTACCGAGTGGGCCCAGAGATACCTCTCTGAAACACAGAGTGACAAATCCTAATCTCAGTCTATGCCAACCGAACAAACACCTTCGGAGAGACCTATAGAGCACCTTTATAATCACCCTTTTATGTTGTGACGTTTGGTAGCACACAAAGTGTTCCTCCGGTATTCGGGAGTTGCATAATCTCATAGTCTGAGGAACTTGTATAAGTCATGAAGAAAGCAGTAGCAATGAAACTAACACGGTCATAATGCTAAGCTAACGGATGGGTCATGTCCATCACATCATTCTCATAATGATGTGATCCTGTTAATCAAATGACAACACATGTATATGGTTAGGAAACATAACCATCTTTGATTAACGAGCTAGTCAAGTAGAGGCATACTAGGGACTATATGTTTTGTCTATGTATTCACACATGTACTAAGTTTCCGGTTAATACAATTCTAGCATGAATAATAAACATTTATCATGAATTAAGGAAATAAATAATAACTTTATTATTGCCTCTAGGGCATATTTCCTTCAGTCTCCCACTTGCACTAGAGTAAATAATCTAGATTACATAGTAATGATTCTAACACCCATGGAGCTTTGGTGCTGATCATGTTTTGCTCATGGAATAGTCTTAGTCAACGGGTCTGCAACGTTCAGATCCGTGTGTATCTTGCCAATCTCTATGTCCCCTTTGGACACTTGATGACGGATGGAATTGAAGCGTCTCTTGATGTGCTTGGTTCTCTTGTGAAATCTGGATTCCTTTGCCAAGGCAATTGCACCAGTATTGTCACAAAAGATTTTCATTAGACCCAATGCACTTGGTATGACACCTAGATCGGATATGAACTCCTTCATCCAAACCCCTTCATTTGCTGCTTCCGAAGACACAATGTACTCCGTTTCACACGTAGATCCAGCCACGACGCTTTGCTTGGAACTGCACCAACTGACAACTCCTCCATTCAATAAAAAATATGTATCCGATTTGCGACTTAGAGTCATCCGGATCAGTGTCAAAGGTTGCATCGACGTAACCATTTACAACGATATCTTTTTCACCTCCATAAACGAGAAACATATCCTTAGTCCTTTTTAGGTATTTTAGGATGTTCTTAACCGTTGTCCAGTGATTCACTTCAGGATTACTTTGGTACCTCCCTGCTATGCTTATAGCAAGACATACATCAGGTCTAGTACACAGCATTCCATACATGATAGAACCTATGGCTGAAGCATAGGGAATGACTTTCATTTTATCTCTATCCTCTGCGGTGGTCATGCTTTGAGTCTGACTCAATTTCACACCTTGTAATACAGGCAAGAACCCTTTCTTTGACTGATCCATTTTGAACTTCTTCAAAACTTTATCAAGGTATGTGCTTTGTGAAAGTCCAATTAAGCGTCTTTATCTATCTCTATAGATCTTGATGCCCAATATGTAAGCAGCTTCTCCGAGATCTTTCATAGAAAAACTCTTATTTAGGTATCCCTTTATGCTATCTAGAAATTCTATATCATTTCCAATCAACAATATGTCATCTACATATAAGATCAGAAATGCTACAGAGCTCCCACTCACTTTCTTGTAAATGCAGGCTTCTCCAAAAGTCTGTATAAAACCATATGCTTTGATCACACTATCAAAACGTTTATTCCAACTCCAAGAGGCTTGCACCAGTCCATAAATGGATCGCTGGAGCTTGCACACTTCGTTAGCACCCTTTGGATTGACAAGACCTTCTGGTTGCATCATATACAACTCTTCTTCCAGAAATCCATTCAGGAATGCATTTTTGGCATCCATTTGCCAAATTTCATAATCGTAAAATGCAGCAATTGCTAACATGATTCAGACAGACTTAAGCATCGCTACGGGTGAGAAAGTCTCATCATAGTCAACTCCTTGAACTTGTCAAAAACCTTTCACAACAAGTCGAGATTTGTAAACAGTAACATTACCATATGCGTCGGTCTTCTTCTTAAAGATCCATTTATTTTCTATGGCTTGCCGATCATCGGGCAAGTCCACCAAAGTCCACACTTTGTTCTCGTACATGGATCCGATCTCAGATTTCATGGCCTCAAGCCATTTTGCGGAATCTGGGATCATCATCGCTTCCTCATAGTTCGTAGGTTCATCATGGTCTAGTAACATGACTTCCAGAACAGGATTACCGTACCACTCCGGTGCGGATCTTACTCTGGAAGACCTACGAGGTTCGATAGTAACTTGGTCTAAAGTTTCATGATCATTATCATTAACTTCCTCACTAATTGGCGTAGGAATCACAGGGACTGATTTCTGCGATGAACTACTTTCCAATAAGGGAGTAGGTACAGTTACCTCATCAAGTTCTACTTTCCTCCCATTCACTTCTTTCGAGAGAAACTCCTTCTCTAGAAAGGATCCATTCTTAGCAACAAAGATTTTGCCTTCGGATCTGTGATAGAAGGTGTACCCAACAGTTTCCTTTGGGTATCCAATGAAGACACACTTCTCCGATTTCGGTTCGAGCTTATCAGGTTGAAGCTTTTTCACATAAGCATCGCAGCCCCAAACTTTAAGAAATGACAACTTTGGTTTCTTGCCAAACCACAGTTCATAAGGTGTCGTCTCAACAGATTTTGATGGTGCCCTATTTAAAGTGAATGCAGCCGTCTCTAGAGCATAACCCCAAAACGATAGCGGTAAATCAGTAAGAGACATCATAGGTCACACCATATCTAATAAAGTACGGTTATGACATTCAGACACACCATTTCGCTGTGGTGTTCCGGGTGGCGTTAATTGTGAAACTATCCCATGTTGTTTCAAATGAAGACCAAACTCGTAACTCAAATATTCTCCTCCATGATCAGATCGTAGAAACTTTATTTTCTTGTTACGATGATTTTCCACTTCACTCTGAAATTCTTTGAACTTTTCAAATGTTTCAGACTTATGCTTCATCAAGTAGATATAACCATATCTGCTCAAATCATCTATGAAGGTAAGAAAATAACGATACCCACCACGAGCATCAATACTCATTGGACCGCATACATCGGTATGTATTATTTCCAACAAGCCAGTAGCTCGTTCCATTGTTCCGGAGAACGGAGTCTTAGTCATCTTGCCCATAAGGCACGGTTCACAAGCACCATGTGATTCATAATCAAGTGATTCCAAAAGTCCATCAGCATGGAGTTTCTTCATGCGCTTTACACCGATATGACCCAAACGGCAGTGCCACAAATAAGTTGCACTATCATTATTAAACTTTGATCTTTTGGCTTCAACACTATGAATATGTGTATCACTACTATCGAGATTCAACAAAAATAGACCACTCAGCAGGGGTGCATGACCATAAAAGATATTAGTCATATAAATAGAACAACCATTATTCTCTTATTTAAATGAATAATCGTCTCGCATCAAACAAGATCCAGATATAATGTTCATGCTCAACGCTGGCACCAAATAACAATTATTCAGGTCTAAAACTAATCACGATGGTAGATGTAGAGGAAGCGTGACGACCGCGATCACATCGACTTTGGAACCATTTCCCATGTGCATCGTCACCTCGTCCTTAGCTAATTTTCGCTTAATTCCTAGCCCCTGTTTCGAGTTGCAAATATGAGCAATAGAACCAGTATCAAATACCCAGGCGCTACTGTGAGCATTAGTTAAGTATACACATCAATAACATGTATATCAAATATACCTTTCACTTTTTCATCCTTATTATCCGCCAAATACTTGGGGCAGTTCCGCTTCCTATGACCAGTCCCTTTGTAGTAGAAGCACTCAGTCTCAGGCTTAGGTCCAGACTTGGGTTTCTTCTCTTGAGCAACAACCTTTTTGCCGTTCTTCTTGAAGTGCCCTTTCTTCCCTTTGCCCTTTTTCTTGAAACTAGTGGTCTTATTGACCATCAACACTTGATGCTCCTTTTTGATTTCTAACTCCGCGGCCTTTAGCATTGCGAAGAGCTCGGGAATAATTTATTCATCCCTTGCATATTATAGTTCATCACGAAGCTCTTTTAGCTTGGTGGCAGTGATTGAAGAACTCTGTCAATGACACTATCATCAGGAATATTAACTCCCAGTTGAGTCAAGTGGTTGTGGTAACCAGACATTCTGAGTATGTGTTCACTGACAGAACTATTCTCCTCCATTTTACAGCTGTAGAACTTATTGGAGACTTCATATCTCTCAATCCGGGCATTTGCTTGAAATATTAACTTCAACTCCTGGAACATCTCATATGCTCCATGACGTTCAAAACGTCGTTGAAGTCCCGGTTCTAAGCCGTAAAGCATGGCACACTGAACTATCGAGTAGTCATCAGCTTTGCTCTGCCAGATGTTCTTAACGTCATCAGTAGCATCTGCAGGAGGCCTGGCACCTAGCGGTGCTTCCAGGACGTAATTCTTCTGTGCAGCAATGAGGATAATCCTCAAGTTATGGACCCAGTCCGTGTAGTTGCTGCCATCATCTTTCAACTTAGCTTTCTCTAGGAATGCATTAAAATTCAAAGGAACGGTAGCACGGGCCATTGATCTACAACAACATAGACATGCAAAATACTATCAGGTACTAAGTTCATGATAAATTAAAGTCCAATTAATCATATTACTTAAGAACTCCCACTTAGATAGGCATCCCTTTAATCATCTAAGTGATCATGTGATCCAAATCAACTAAACCATGTCCGATCAGAGATGGAGTAGTTTTCAATGGTGAACATCACTATGTTGATCATATCGACTATATGATTCACGTTCGACCTTTCGGTCTCAGTGTTCCAAGGCCATATCTGCATATGCTAGGCTCGTCAAGTTTAATCCGAGTATTCTGCGTGTGCAAAACTGGCTTGCACCCGTTGTATGTGAACGTAGAGCTTATCACACCCGATAGTCACGTGGTGTCTCGGCACGACGAGCTGTAGCAATGGTGCATACTCAGGGAGAACACTTGTACCTTGAAACTTAGTAAGGGATCATCTTATAATGCTACCGCCATACTAAGCAAAATAAGATGCATAAAGGATAAACATCACATGCAATCAAAATATGTGCCATGATATGGCCATCATCATCTTGTGCTCATGATCTCCATCATTGAAGCATCGTCATGATCTCCAACGTCACCGGCACGACACCTTGATCTCCATCATAGCATCGTTGTCGTCTCGCCAACTATTGTTACTACGACTATCGCTACCGCTTAGTGATAAAGTAAAACAATTACATGGCAATTGCATTGCATACAATAAAGCGACAACCATATGGCTCCTTCCAGTTGCCGATAACTTTGTTACAAAACATGATCATCTCATACAACATATTATATCAGATCATGCTTGACCATATCACATCACAGCAAGCCCTGCAAAAACAAGTTAGACGTCCTCTACTTTGTTGTTGCAAGTTTTACGTGGCTGCTACGGGCTTCTAGCAAGAACCGTTCTTACCTACGCATCAAAACCACAATGATTTTTTGTCAAGTGTGCTGTTTTAACCTTCAACAAGGACCGGGCGTAGCCACACTTGATTCAACTAAAGTTGGAGAAACAGACACTCGCTAGCCACCTGTGTGTGAAGCACGTCGGTAGAACCAGTCTCGCGTAAGCGTACGCGTAATGTCGGTCTGATCGCTTCATCCAACAATACCGCCGAATCAAAGTATGACATGCTGGTAAGCAGTATGACTATTATCGCCCACAACTCTTCGTGTTCTACTCATGCATATAACATCTACGCATAGACCTGGCTCGGATGCCACTGCTGGGGAATGCGGTAATTCCAAAAAAATTCCTACGATCACGACAGATCTATCTATGTGATGCATAGCAACGAGAGGGGGAGTGTATCTTCATACCCTTGAAGATCGCTAAGCGGAAGCGTTTATCAACGCAGTTGATGTAGTCGTACACCTTCATGATCCACCCCGATCAAGTACCGAACGTACGGCACCTCCGCATTTAGCACACGTTCAGCTCGATGACGTCCTCGCCTTCTTGATCTAGCATGACAGGCGAAGTAGTAGATGAGTTCCGGCAGCACGACGGCGTGATGACGGTGTTGGTGAAGAACAATCTCCGCAGGGCTTCGCCTAAGCACTACAGAAACTATGATGGAGGATAAACTAGAGGGGACGAGGTTGCCAGCACACGGCTTGGTGTTTCTTGATGTCTCTTTGGTGCTAGCCCTGCCCCTCTATTTATATGTTGATCCTTGGGGTCGAAACTTGGAGTAAAAGCCTCCATAAAGTCGGTTTCACCCGAAAGGCAAGAGTCCTTCTTGGACTCCAGGGCCAGACGCCATGGTTCCCGGCGTCTGGACCCAAACGCCAGGGACCCTGGCGTCTGGCCCCTGGACTCCGCAAAACTTCCTTTTGCGCTTTCCAAAAACCTTGTGGGCTTTCCCCTTTGGCCCAAATAAAGTGTTCTCGTACCCAAACATTTCGGGAAACATCCGGAACCCCTTCCGGTGAATTCCGGAACCCTTCCGGAGACCAAACACTATTATCCCATATATCAATCTTTATCTCCGGACCATTCCGGAGTTCCTCATCATGTCTGTGATCATATCCGGGACTCCGAACAACATTCGATCACCAACATACATAACTCATATAATACTATATAGTCAGCGAATGTTAAGCGTGCAGGCCCTACGGGTTCGAGAACTATGTAGACATGACCGAGACACCTCTCTGGTCAATAACCAATAGCGGAACCTGAATGCCCATATTGGCTCCTACATATTCTACGAAGATCTTTATCGGTCAAAACGCATAACAACATACGTTGTTCCCTTTGTCATCGGTATATTACTTACCCGAGATTCGATTGTCGGTATCATCATACCTAGTTCAATCTCGTTACCGGCAAGTCTCTTTACTCGTTCCGTAATACTTCATTCGTAACTAACTCATTAGTCACAATGCTTGCAAGGCTTATAGTGATGAATGATGTCTACTAGGCAACCTTCTTCTTGTAGACGTTGTTGGGCCTCCAAGTGCAGAGGTTTGTAGCACAGTAGAAAATTTCCATCAAGTGGATGACCTAAGGTTTATCAATCCGTGGGAGGCGTAGGATGAATATGGCCTCTCTCAAACAACCCTTCAACCAAATAACAAAGAGTCTCTTGTGTCCCCAACACACCCAATACAATGGTAAATTGTATAGGTGCACTAGTTCGGCGAAGAGATGGTGATACAAGTGCAATATGGATGGTAGATATAGGTTTTTGTAATCTGAAAAATATAAAAACAGCAAGGTAACTAATGATAAAAGTGAGCATAAACGGTATCGCAATGCTAGGAAACAAGGCCTAAGGTTCATACTTTCACTAGTACAAGTTCTCTCAACAATAATAGCATAACTGGATCATATAACTATCCCTCAACATGCAACAAAGAGTCACTCCAAAGTCACTAATAGCGGAGAACAAACGAAGAGATTAGTAGGGTACAAAACCACCTCAAAGTTATCCTTTCTGATCGATCTATTCAAGAGTCCATAGTAAAATAACACGAAGCTATTCTTTCCGTTCGATCTATCATAGAGTTCGTACTAGAATAACACCTTAAGACACAAATCAACCAAAACCCTAATGTCACCTAGATACTCCAATGTCACCTCAAGTATCCGTGGGCATGATTATACGATATGTATCACACAATCTTAGGTTCATCTATTCAACCAACACAAAGTACTTCAAAGAGTGCCCCAAAGTTTCTACCGGAGAGTCAAGACGAAAATGTGTGTCAACCCTTATGCATAAGTTCACAAGGTCACTGAACCCGCAAGTTGATCACCAAAACATACATCAAGTAGATCACGTGAATATCCCATTGTCACCACAGATAAGCACATGCAAGACATACATCAAGTGTTCTCAAATCCTTAAAGAATCAATCCGATAAGATAACTTGAAAGGTAAAACTCAATCCATTACAAGAGAGTAGAGGGGGAGAAACATCATAAGATCCAACTATAATAGCAAAGCTCGCGATACATCAAGATCGTGCCGAATCAAGAACACGAGAGAGAGAGAGAGAGAGAGAGAGAGAGAGAGAGATCAAACACATAGCTACTGGTACATACCCTCAGCCCCGAGGGTGAACTACTCCCTCCTCATCATGGAGAGTGCCGGGATGATGAAGATGGCCACCGATGAGGGATCCGCCCTCCGGAAGGGTGCCGGAACAGGGTCCCGATTGGTTTTTGGTGGCTACATAGGCTTGCGGTGGCGGAACTCCCGATCTATTGTTCTCCTCGATGTTTTTAGGGTATATGGACATATATAAGGGAAAGAAGTCGTCCAGGGGGGCCACAAGGGTGAGGGGCGTGCCCAGGGGGTAGGGCGCACCTCCCTACCTCATGGCCACCTCGATGCTTCCCTGACGTCTACTCCAAGTCTCCTGGATTGCTTCCGTTCCAAAAATAACTCTCCCGAAGGTTTCATTCCATTTGGAATCTGTTTGATATTCCTTTTCTTCGAAACACTGAAATAGGCAAGAAAACAACAATTTGGGCTGGGCCTCCGGTTAATAGGTTAGTCCCAAAAATAATATAAAAGTGTATCATAAAGCCCATAAACATCCAAAACGGGTAATATAATAGCATGGAACAATCAAAAATTATAGATACGTTGGAGACGTATCAATGAGTATTATCGAGTGGGCCCACAAATACCTCTCTAAAACACGGAGTGACAAATCCTAATCTCGATCTATGCCAACCCAACAAACACTTTGGAGACACCTGTAGAGCACCTTTATAATCACCCTTTTATGTTGTGACGTTTGGTAGCACACAAAGTGTTCCTCCGGTGTTCGGGAGTTGCATAATCTCATAGTCTGAGGAACTTGTATAAGTTATGAAGAAAGCAGTAGCAATGAAACTAACACGATCATAATGCTAAGCTAACGGATGGGTCATGTCCATCACATCATTCTCATAATGATGTGATCCCGTTAATCCAATGACAATACATGTCTATGGTTAGGAAACATAACCATCTTTGATTAACGAGCTAGTCAAGTAGAGGCATACTAGGGACTATATGTTTTGTCTATGTATTCACACATGTACTAAGTTTTCGGTTAATACAATTCTTGCATGAATAATAAACATTTATCATGAATTAAGGAAATAAATAATAACTTTATTATTGCCTCTAGGGCATATTTCCTTGATGACCGCCAAGCCCAAGATGCGTGACTTGAGCTCTTTCCTAAGTTGTAGCTCATCGGGTTCTAGCTGCCTCTCTTCTTGCGCCGCATCAAGCAGGGCCATTGTGTCCTGTGCCATGAGCAACTGGAGTTTGGTGTCCCCGATATAATTCTTGTGCCAAAGCCGTAAAGCTCGTGTGCATTCTCTTGAGTTTCTCATCAAGGGTTTTGATAGCTCTGGTCACCGGGCAGGGTTGTGACCAAGCTTGTAGCACCACTTCTTGAAACCCCTCAACGTGCGGCCAGAAAGCTTCAAAACAGAAATGAGGTCGCCTAGGGGTGGCAGAGTCATAGGTGAGTTAGTTTCCGTAAATGATTCAAGATTTAAATCTTGAGAAACCCTCTGAAAGACTTGGAGTCTAACGGATTGTAATGGGACTATAAACCGGTACGGATAAAAAAAATTATCCATTAAGCTCGACTTGTTGCAATAACAAGTTCAAGGAGTTGACTACAATGAGATTGTCTCACTGTAGCAATGCTTAAAGTCGGTTCGGGTTAAACTAGCAATTAATACATATTTCAAACATGAGATATGGAACATGGATGACAAAAGAACTTCCATGAAATGGAAATACAACCTAGGACTTGTATGTGATACAATCCAAAGTATTTTGTCAGTCCAGAGTATGCTAGTATGTATGCAAACTTCAGGGTTCCTGCAACGGACAAAAGAGAGCAAAATGGAGTTGGAATCTTCGTTTTTGATGGAATGGTCAAAGGGGTTTGACTTCATCAATGGGTAACGAAGATTCTTGTGGTTTCAAGAAAGTAAGTGGGAGAATAATAACATTTCTGAAAACCTTGTGTGCTTGACACATTGTTAATTGGAAATAAATTTCTTGACACGAATTAGGACTTCATTTGAAAATAGTTTTTGATGAAGTGCTTGGGCTAAATAGCCTTGATATTAGGCATAATGATCTATGGAGATAGATTTACCTAATAGGGATGAGCAAAATTACATATTGACAAGATGCTAACTCTGTTTAGCACTAAGAACGACAAGGAGTGATTCTTGCCAAAGTCACTTGGAAAGAGTTTTTGCAAGAATCGGTGTCCCAAAACACTGATGAGCAAAATACATGATGGAGATTCCACACACTCTTGTGTTTGGATTGATCATGTATTCCATGGTATGTAAAAAAACCATATATGTCCAATACTCCCGAGCTATTGCGATTATAGATACCAAAGTGATCAAAAGTATTGATCATGGGACAACAGCGAAAAAAGATCATTGAGTACTAAAGTAGCACTGATGACATGTTTTCTCGCAAGTGGAGATCATGAAGAGTTTGTTGTAAAATATTACATCGATACAGTCTTCATCATTTCTCCATGCGATTTTTGATTTAAATTGAGGGTTTTGTGTAAAACACAATATGGTGGCACGGTTACTTGGAAATTGTTCAAAACAAGTTACTATGGCGAATTCTATAACAGAGGCAAAGTATGTTGCCGCTTTAGAAGCAACAAACAAGATGTTTAATCATATAGTTCATTCATGAACTTAAGTGTGGTTCCAAGAAGGCTTTGGTCAATGGGACACTATTGCAAATAGTTTCTCCATATCTCAGTCTGAGGAATCAGGTTTCAACCAATGATTCACATATATACAAAGCCAAGTCCGCACAAAATATGAATTTTGTGAAAGCGTGAAAACGCAGGATATGCAGAGATAGACACAGAGTTGGAGCCGTCAGATCCGTTAAACATCATGTTATACCACAAGCGAAGCATATTTACACTGGTGTGCCATAGGTGTGAAGTGCATTAGCATTAAACTAGATTATTGACTCTAGTGCAAGTGGGAGTCTGTAGGAGATATGCCCTAGAAGCAATAACAAATGTTATTGATTATCTCATGTTCATAATTATGTTTATGTTCCATGCTATAACTCCTATGGTTCTTGGGTCTGCAATAACCACGAGGCTTGGAGGAAGACTCATATGCACATGTGGAATAATAAACGGTAAAATGTATTCCTAGTCTGGCCTCTAAGACTAGCTCAAGTGTTGCATGATGGTTCTGTTTTCCTGATCATGGTCATGTCTATGCCAGCAACTTTGAGGGCACAATATTAAGAGAACATTTGTGTTGAATTGACCCGGATTGATGTTGTGCTATGAGAGTCATTCTTCACAAGTTAATGGTAAATAACACAAAGATGGTTAACGTTTGCATGATTCCTTAGACCATAAGAGTATCGAGTTTCTTCATGCTTGCTTCATGAACTTTGGGGTTTGTTAAATGTCATCCGTAAATGGGTGGCTATTACGGCGGCTTACGGGTTCATGGAAAAGTATGTCAAGTAACTTGATAGATAAAGATTGGGATTTGCTCCTCCGACAATGGAGAGATATCTCTGGGGCCTCTTGGTGTTACTGTATCCATCATCGTCTGACCAGACACTTTGTGATTTGATCACGGGGATGCCGGAACACAGTAACGAGAAAAGAGAACAATACGGGTAACGAGGTAACTGGCATAGTGGACAAGTTGTTGATCCACAGGAATGCCAACATGTCTCACCTCGGGTATTTGTAACATATCGCGAAGCAATAGGAATAGCACACGGCAACTCGAGGTTCACTCGAATATTCATTCGTGTGGGTATAGGGGTCAATATGGGTGTCCACGGCTCTGATGTTGATCATTGATCTGAAGGGGTTCCGGGTCATGTCTATACTTCAGACCTATAGGGTCACACGCTTAGGGGTCATCTATCTGCTGAATACTAGATAGGAAGTCTGAGAGAAAATCACCGAAAAAGTTTCGGACACCGGAAAAGTTTCAGACAGCAGAAAAGTTCCATAGAGAGAGGTCATCGGATGAGTTTCGGTGAAACCGAAAAGTTGTTTCGGGATATGTATTAAGTGAAATTGGTTTCGGCACATGCCTGATAATTCTTGGAGGGTGCCAGAATCATTCTGGAAACTTTTTGGAATTTTCCGGGATAATAACTGGATATGCTCCGGAGCTGCCGGAACCACTTTAGATGCTTTTCGCAGATGAAAATCACTAATCTGGAATTGTTTAGGAACGCGTTGAAAATCATTTTGGTGGGTACTGGAAATGTTCTAAGCCCACATAAATATTTTTAGTTTGAACGTACGCTGAAAAATGTCGTCGTGAATAGTGAAAGTGCTTTTTGGGATATTTATGGAAAACCACCTTTTGGGATATTTTCCAAAAGGCTTCTAGAAGGCTTGGGGGCTAAGAAACCCCCCTTCCCCCCCCCCCCCCAAGAGGGTTGGACGGACACATGAGGGGCTCCTCCATGGGGCCCCATTTTCTCCATTACTTCCCCTTTATGCCCTTGTGGAGGAGTCCATTCATGGGCATTTTTGGGTTTTTTGGAATGGCCACTATACCCCTTGGTTTCCCTATAAATAGGAGGTGAGGGGGCTGCCCAAACCTCATCCCTTGCTCTCATACAAGTGCCATGCAATGATCTAGCTTCTCTCTCCCTCTCCGCGAAATAGTTTTATAGAGCCGAAAGGTTGTCTGGGTTCCAGTGGGAACTAGTTCTGGACGACGAAGCCCTACTGGATAGATGACACTTTATGTGTGCAACTCTGTAAGAGATTGTAGTTTTGGTCTTAGTTCTAGAGTGCCTCCCGAAGGGCTGTCCGTGTGACCGTCCGAGTTTCGAAGGTCCTCCCGAAGGGTTGTCCGAGTGACCGTCCAAGTTTTGAGGGTCCTCCCGAAGGGCTGTCTGCGACACCGTCCGAGGGACTGTCCGACCGCCTCTCGGAGGGCTGTGTGTGGGGCGGATGAGGGTATACATCCTCGCGGTTGGGAGGTGATACGTCTCCGACGTATCTATAATTTTTTATTGTTCCATGCTATTATATTACCCCTTTTGGATGTTTATGGGCTTTATTTTACATATTTATATCATTTTGGGACTAACCTACTAACCGGAGGCCCAGCCCATATTGCTGTTTTTTTGCCTATTTCAGTATTTCGAAGAAAAGGAATATCAAACGGAGTCCAAACGGAATGAAACCTTCGGGAGCGTGATTTTTGGAACAAATCTGATCCGGAGAGCTTGGAGTGCAAGTCAAGAAGCTCTCGAGGGCCCCACGAGATA
>NC_041393.1:548781675-548789816 GCF_002162155.2 Triticum dicoccoides | reverse complement strand
AGGGCGTGCCCCCTGTCTCGTGGGCCCCTCGGGCGGCCACCGACGTACTTCTTCCTCCTATATATACCTACGGACCCCAAAAACATTCAGGAGCACCACGAAACACAATTTCCACTGTCGTAACCTTCTGTATCCGCGAGATCTCATCTTGGAGCCTTCGCCGGCACTCTGCCGGAGGGGGAATCGACCATGGAGGGCTTCTACATCAACATCCTTGCCCCTCCGATGAGTTGTGAGTAGTTTACCACAGACCTACGGGTCCATAGTTATTAGCTAGATGGTTCGTCTCTCTTTTTGGATCTCAATACAATGTTCTCCCCCTCTCTTGTGGAGATCTATTCGATGTAATCTATTTTTGCAGTGTGTTTGTCGAGATCCGATGAATTGTGGGTTTATGATCAAGTTTATCTATGAATAAAATTTGAATCTTCTCTGAATTCTTTTATGTATGATTGAGTTATCTTTGCAAGTCTCTTCAAATTATCAGTTTGGTTTGGCCTACTAGATTGATCTTTATTGCCATGGGAGAAGTGTTTAGCTTTGGGTTCAATCTTGCGGTGTTCTTACCCAGTGACAGAAAGGGTTGCAAGACACGTATTGTATTGTTTCCATCGAGGATAACAAGATGGGGTTTATATCATATCGCATGTGTTTATCCCTCTACATCATGTCATCTTGTTTAATGCGTTACTCTGTTCTTATGAACTTAATGCTCTAGATGCAGGCAGGAGTCGGTCGATGTGTGGAGTAATAGTAGTAGATGCAGGCAGTAGTCGGTCTACTTGTTATGGACGTGATGCCTATATACATGATCATGCCTAGATAATCTCATAACTATGTGCTTTTCTATCAATTGCTCGATAGTAATTTGTTCACCCACCGTAATACCTATGCTATCTCGAGAGAAGCCTCTAGTGAAACCTATGGCCCCCAGGTCTATCTCTTATCATATTTGCTTTCAATCTATCTTTATTTGTATCTTTACTTTTTGCATCTATCTTATAAAATACCAAAAATATATTTATCTTATCATACTATCTTTATTAGATCTCACTTTTGCAAGTGGCCGTGAAGGGATTGACAACCCCTTTATTGCGTTGGTTGCGAGTTCTCAATTTGTTTGTGTAGGTGCGTGGGACTTTTGAGGAGCCTCCTACTGGATTGATACCTTGGTTCTCAAAACTGAGGGAAATACTTACGCTACACTTTGTTGCATCACCCTCTCCTCTTCGAGGAAAACCAACGCAAGCTCAAGACGTAGCAAGAAAGATTTCTGGGGCCGTTGCCGGGGAGGTCTTCGCTCAAGTCAAGACATACCAAGTACCCATCACAAACCCATCTCCCTCGCATTTACATTATTTGCCTCTCATTTTCCTCTCCCCCACTTCACCCTTGCCATTTTATTCGCTCTCTCTTTCCCAATCTCCTCCTTTCTTTTTCGCTTGCCTTCTTTTGTGTGCTTGTTTGCTTGTTTGACCTTATGGCCAAGCCTAAGGGTCCTGACCACCTTCTCAGAAGGATGGATGAGATTGAATCAAATATTAGAAGCTATATGAATTTGCAATTTGAGCATAATAATTTCTTTAGAAAAGAGCTTAAGGAACAAAAAAGTTTTTTGGGGTTTATGAACAAAGAGCTTGATGATATGAATAAAGAATTCTATGGTGTTAACGCTCAAATTACCCGGCTTGAAAATGCTATAGCCAAAATTTCTGACAAGCAAGCCACCTTAGTCAATAAGATGACCGCTAAACCAGAAAAATTACATGAAAATAATGATGAGGATCTTAAAGTTATTGATGTGTCTCCAATTAGATCTATGTTTTGCAATATGAATTTTGATGATTATGGGAGTGATGATGAATCAACTTTGCCTAGAGGGCGTCCCAAAAATTCGGAATCTTTAGATCTTGATGTTAAATTTGGTAAAAGAGAGATTGGAGAATCCTCAACTTCTAATAATATTGAACCTACTATCTCGGATTTCAAGGAATTTGATTATTATAATTTCTCTTTAAAAGGTTGTATTTCCTTGTTGCAATCCGTTGTTAATTGTCCTCATGCTTATAGTCAAAATAAAGCTTTTACCAAACATATTGTTGATGCCTTGTTGCAATCTTATGATGAAAAACTTAATTTGGAAGTTTCTATACCTAGAAAACTTAATGATGAGCGGGAACCTACTATAAAGATTAGAATTAAAGATTATGAGTGTTTTGCTTTGTGTGGTTTGGGTGCTAGTGTTTCCACGATTCCGAAAACTTTATGTGATATTCTAGGTTTCCATGATCTTGATGATTGCTCTTTAAATTTGCACCTTGCGGATTCCACCATTAAAAATCCTATGGGAAGGATCAATGATGTTCTTATTGTTGCAAATAGAAATTTGGTGCCCGTAGATTTTATCGTTCTTGATATAGATTGCAATCTTTCTTGCCCTATTATTCTTGGTAGACCTTTCCTTAGAACGATTGGTGCGATTATTGATATGAAGGAAAGGAACATTAGATTCCAATTTCCTTTAAAGAAAGGCATGGAGCACTTTCCAAGAAAGAAATTCAAATTACCTTATGAATCTATCATGCGTGCTACTTATGAATCTAGTGCTAAAGATGGCACTAGTTAAATCTATCCTTGCTTTTTATGCCTAGCTAGGGCGTTAAACGATAGCGCTAGTTGGGAGGCAACCCAATTTTCTTTATGTTTTTTGTTTTTGCTCCTGTTTAGAAATAAATCTTGCATATACCTTCTGTTTAGATGTGTTTTTATCTTTTAATTAGTGTTTGTGCCAAGTAGAACCTATAGGATAACCTACGATGATAGTTGATTTGATTCTGCTGAAAAACAGAAACTTTGCACGCACGAATATAATTTTGTTAAATCACAGGAACGTGATTTTGCGTTGATTCTTTTTTCTTCTGTTCAACAGACAAATTGTCCAGGACTTCTTATTTTGGTAGGATTTTTAGAGTTCCATAAGTTTGCGTTAGTTACAGATTGCTACAGACTGTTCTGTTTTTGACAGATTCTGTTTTCCGTGTGTTGTTTGCTTATCTCAATGCATCTATGGCTAGTAATTCAGTCTATGAACCATAAAGAAGTTGGAATACAGTAGTTTTAACACCGAAATAAATAAATAATGAGTTCATTGCAGTACCTTATGTGGTGGTTTTGTTTTCTTTCACTAACGGAGCTTATAAGATTTCCTGTTGAGTTTTGTGTTGTGAAGTTTTCAAGTTTTGGGTAAAGCTTTTATGGACTATGGAATAAAGGGTGGCAAGAGCCTAAGCTTGGGGATGCCCATGGCACCCCAAGATATTCAAGAATAGCCAAAAGCCTAAGCTTGGGAATGCACCGGGAAGGCATCCCCTCTTTCGTCTTCGTTCATTGGTAACTTTACTTGGAGCTATATTTTTATTCGCCACATGATATGTGTTTTGCTTGGAGCATCATGTATTATATTAGTCTTTTGCTTTTTAGTTTACCACAATCATCCTTTCTGTACACACCTTTTGGGATAAGCCTATTTTATTAGAATTTGCTAGAATACTCTATGTGCTTCACTTATATCTTTTGAGCTTGATAGTTTTTGCTCTAGTGCTTCACTTATATCTTTTAGAGCACGGTGGTGTCTTAATTTTGAAGAAATTGCTAGTCTCTCATGCTTCACTTATATTATTTTGAGAGTCTTTTAGAACAGCATGGTATTTTCTATTTTCATAAAGTTGGTCCTAGAATGATGAGCATCCAAGTTGGGTATAATAAAAACTATCATAGGAAGTGAATTGGATGCTATGATCAACTTGATACTTGATAATTGTTTTGAGATATGGAGGTAGTGATATTAAAGTCATGCTAGTTGGGTGATTATGAATTCAAAGAATGCTTGTGTTGAAGTTAGCAAGTCCCTTAGCATGCACGTATGGTTAAAGTTGTGTAACAAATTTGAAGCATGAAGTGTACTTGGCTTGCGCATCCTTATGAATGGCGGTCGGGGACGAGTGATGGTCTTTTCCTACCAATCTATCCCCCTAGGAGCATGCGCGTAGTACTTGATTTTTGATGACTTCTAAATTTTTGCAATAAGTATATGAGTTCTTTTGACTAATGTTGAGTCCATGGATTATACGCACTTTTACCTTTCCGCCTTTGCTAGCCTCTTCGGCACCGTGCATTGCCCTTTCTCACCTTGAGAGTTGGTGCAAACTTCGCCGGTGCATCCAAACCCCGTGATACGATACGCTCTATCACACATAAACCTCCTTATATCTTCCTCAAAACAGCCACCATACCTACCTATTATGGCATTTCCATAGCCATTCCGAGATATATTGCCATGCAACTTTCCACCGTTTCGTTCTTCATGACATACTTTACTTTTGTCATATTGCCATTGCATGATCATGTAGTTGACATCGTATTTGTGGCAAAGCCACCATGCATTATTTTTCATACATTTCACTCTTGATTCATTGCACCATCCCGGTACACCGCCGGAGGCATTCATATAGAGTCATATCTTGTTCTAGTTTCGAGCTGTAATTTTTATGTTGTAATCAATAGAAGTGTGATGATCATCATTATTAGAACATTGCCCAAAGAAAAAAAATAAAGGCCAAAAAAAGGCCCAAAAGAAAAATAAAAGAAAAGAAAAAAAAGAAAAAAAGAAAAAAAAGAAAAAAATAAATAAAAAGGGCAATGTTACTATCTCTTTTTCCACACTTGTGCTTCAAAGTAGCACCTTGTTCTTTATGTAGTGAGTCTCATATTTTGTGCTTCAAAGTAGCACCTTGTTTTTCATGTAGTGAGTCACATAAGTTGTCCTTTTTATACTAGTGGGGATTTTTCATTATAGAACTTGGCTTGTATATTCCTACGATGGGCTTCCTCAAATGCCCTAGGTCTTCATGAGCAAGCAAGTTGGATGCACACCCACTAGTTTTCCTTTGTTGAGCATTCATTTGTAGCTCTAGTGCATCCATTGCATGGCAATCCCTACTCCTCATGTTGACATCAATTGATGGGCATCTCCATAGCCCGTTGATTATCCTCGTCAATGTGAGACTTTCTCCTTTTTTGTCTTCTCCACACAATCCCCATCATCATATTCTATTCCACCCATAGTGCTATATCCATGGCTCACGCTCATGTATTGCGTGAAGGTTTAAAAAGTTTGAGATTATTTAAGTCTGAAACAATTGCTTGGCTTGTCATCGGGGGTATAGAAGTTGGGAACATCTTTGTGTGACAAAAATGAAGCATAGCCTAACTATATGATTTTGTAGGGATGAACTTTCTTTTGCCATGTTATTTTGAGAAGACATGATTACTTTGATTAGTATGCTTGAAGTGTTACTATTTCTTATGTCAATATGAACTTTTATTTTGTATTCATTTGGATCTGAACATTCATGCCACAATGAACAAAAATTACATTATGAATTATGCTAGGTAGCATTCCACATCAAAAATTCTCTTTTTATCATTTACCTACTCGAGGACGAGTAGGAATTAAGCTTGGGGATGCTTGATACGTCTCCAACGTATCTATAATTTTTTATTGTTCCATGCTATTATATTACCCCTTTTGGATGTTTATGGGCTTTATTTTACATATTTATATCATTTTTGGGACTAACCTACTAACCGGAGGCCCAGCCCATATTGCTGTTTTTTTTGCCTATTTTAGTATTTTGAAGAAAAGGATATCAAACGGAGTCCAAACGGAATGAAACCTTCGGGAGCGTGTTTTTTGGAACAAATCTGATCCGGCGAGCTTGGAGTGCAAGTCAAGAAGCTCCCGAGGGCCCCACGAGATAGGGGGCCACCCCCCTGTAGGGTGCGCCCCCCTGTCTCGTGGGCCCCTCGAGCGGCCACTGACGTACTTCTTCCTCCTATATATACCTACGGACCCCGAAAACATCCAGGAGCACCACGAAACACAATTTCCACTGTCGTAACCTTCTGTATCCGCGAGATCTCATCTGGGAGCCTTTGCCGGCACTCTGTCGGAGGGGAATCGACCATGGAGGGCTTCTACATCAACATCCTTGCCCCTCCGATGAGTTGTGAGTAGTTTACCACAGACCTACGGGTCCATAGTTATTAGCTAGATGGTTCTTCTCTCTTTTTGGATCTCAATACAATGTTCTCCCCCTCTCTTGTGGAGATCTATTCGATGTAATCTCTTTTTGCGGTGTGTTTGTCGAGATCCGATGAATTGTGGGTTTATGATCAAGTTTATCTATGAATAAAATTTGAATCTTCTCTGAATTCTTTTATGTATAATTGAGTTATCTTTGCAAGTCTCTTCGAATTATCAGTTTGGTTTGGCCTACTAGATTGATCTTTCTTGCCATGGGAGAAGTGTTTAGCTTTGGGTTCAATCTTGCGGTGTTCTTACCCAGTGACAGAAAGGGTTGCAAGACACGTATTGTATTGTTGCCATCAAGAATAACAAGATGGGGTTTATATAATATTGCATGTGTTTATCCCTCTACATCATGTCATCTTGTTTAATGTGTTACTCTGTTCTTATGAACTTAATACTCTAGATGCGGGCAGGAGTCGGTCGATGTGTGGAGTAATAGTAGTAGATGCAGGCAGGAGTCAGTCTACTTGTTATGGACGTGATGCCTATATACATGATCATGCCTAGATAATCTCATAACTATGCGCTTTTCTATCAATTGCTCGACAGTAATTTGTTCACCCACCGTAATACTTATGCTATCTCGAGAGAAGCCTCTAGTGAAATCTATGGCCCCTGGGTCTATCTCTTATCATATTTGCTTTCAATCTATCTTTATTTGCATCTTTACTTTTTGCATCTATCTTATAAAATACCAAAAACATATTTATCTTATCATACTATATTTATTAGATCTCACTTTCGCAAGTGGCCATGAAGGGATTGACAACCCCTTTATTGCGTTGGTTGCGAGTTCTTAGTTTGTTTGTGTAGGTACGTGGGACTTTTGAGGAGCCTCCTACTGGATTGATACCTTGGTTCTCAAAACTGAGGGAAATACTTACGCTACACTTTGCTGCATCACCCTCTCCTCTTCGAGGAAAACCAACGCAAGCTCAAGAAATAGCAGGAGGTTGTAAATCCTAGCTGCGGGGATCTGCACCGATGATCGTCATTGACTCTACTTCCGCTGCGCTACGAATCGGTAATGAAAAATATCAAACCTTGTATGCAGCCTCCATAGTGGTCCTGGGCTGGTTCATAGTTCGGATTTTTTTTGTTTTCTGCTACGTTTCCCTACAGGGCCGCACAACGGTGACCCGTGCCCGCCTGACCATCCTCGACGAAATGCTCCCAGCGGAAGCGATCAATGAGCGGCCATTCGGTGCTCGCACCCGGCAAACGCTCGGACACCGGGGAGTAGTCCTGGGTTTGGTCCAGGTGGATCGGGATGGGAAATTGTGGCTCTTGGATGCCTTCTTTGTGTGGGCAGCCTTCAGGGAGCGCCGAAGGCCACACGCATCAGCAGCAGAGCGGTCGATGATGGAGAAGCCGTTGGCCGTCGGGATGTCGTCCGGCGACCAATCCCACACCCACACATACACCAGGGAGGTGTTGGAGATGGATGAGGACTGGCATTCCATCCGGTCGACCTTGCTAGAGAGGTCGATGGCATCTTGCACCACCTCCTTGAGCCAAGCTTGAACAGGGAGGCCCTCAATCGCCGGGGGGGCAGTAGAAGCAGGATACACGCTGGTGGCCACGCGCCACCGGCGTCCAGGGGCCAGCGTAAGAGCCACCCCCCGGCACGGAACCGTCCCAGCTTCCACGGCGGTGTCTCAGTGGCAGGCGTGGCCGAACCTGACCAGGAAATCCTCCAGGTGGTGCTTGGATACATGCATATGGTCCCAGGGAATGTTGAGCTCACGCTCCAGAGCCTTGGCCACCAGCTGCGGGTTGATGTCCTGTCGGGCCTCCGGCAGGGTGACCAGCACAGCCGATGCGCGCAGGTTGCACGCTGCGTCCTCCATGGCCTGCGTGTTGATGGTGAAGGTGCTGCCGGCGCCAGGGCGCTGTGATGCTTCACCGGGGCGGTGCGCCATGGCCACAACAAGACGCTGGGGGCGCAGGAGCGGGACACGCAGCTGGCGCGGCGGGGGTGGAATGGAGG